>NC_068388.1:878749-1078749 GCF_023724105.1 Carassius gibelio
GGAGCTGCCTGGTCTGTGTCAGGGAGGAAAGTGCATCAACACGTTTGGCAGCTTTCACTGTGAATGTCAGAAAGGTTTTGCACTCAAGAAAGACACCAGGATCTGTGAAGGTCAGTCTGACTTCCTGTTTCACACACTCTCTCTGTCTCTCCCACTACGCTTTATTTATGAAGTGCTCTACACTCTGTACAATGTTTCAAAAACAGACAGCTTTCAGAGGAAGTTTTTCCAGCATCTTTATAAAACATTAGTATGAAGCAACAAAAGTGTAACTAAGTTTAAAATGCACATGAATTTAAATATTGATTAGTTGTGTGTGTGTGTGTGTGTGTGTGTGTGTCTAGATGTGGATGAGTGTAAGCATCCTGGTATCTGTGGTCCGGGTCAGTGTTACAACACCATCGGGAACTACACCTGCATCTGTCCTCCGGAGTACATGCAGATCAACGGAGGAAACAACTGCATGGGTGAGTCACGCTACACGCTACACGCCAGCGGTGTCCTTCAGAGCAGACTGTGATGCGATTGTTGTGCTGTGTGTTCAGACATGAGGAAGAGCTTGTGCTACAGGAACTACTACTCTGATAATGCCACATGTGATGGAGAGCTGACCTACAACATGACCAAGAAGTTCTGCTGCTGCTCGTATAACATCGGCCGAGCCTGGAACAAACCCTGCGAGAAGTGTCCCGTCCCCAGCACCAGTGAGACACACACTAACATTCATTCATTCATTCAGAAGAGCAATGTTTCAAACATCTATACGTCTAGAAGTGTACAGGCTAGAACAGGGAGGGACTGAATGAATGTTGCAAATCAAGAGATGATTTTTTAACCATTTCTTGAATATTGACTGGCATTTGCACATCTTTAATAAGTCTTACATTTAGTTTTATGAAGTTTAGGGGCTACAAAAAGTCCTTTATATCTTCAATCTTAATTATGAAATTGACTTTGCTCTACCTCTCATTAATATTCATAAAAAAAATTCTGATATACTAACAAACACACCCTGCTGTTCTCTGCTGCAGATGAGTTCGCTGTGCTGTGTGGAAGTAAGATACCTGGATATTTCATTGACATTTACACCGGTCAAGTCATTGGTAAACACACAGACATACTCAAAGACATTCAAACACAGTTCTGTGTCTTAAAGATTTCACATCCGTCCTGTGTGTGTGTGTGTGTGTGTGTGTGATCCGCAGACATCGACGAGTGCCGTGAGATTCCCGGAGTGTGTGACAATGGCGTGTGTATCAACATGATCGGCAGTTTCCTCTGTGAATGTCCCATGGGTTTCGTCTATAATGACAAGCTGCTGATCTGTGAGGGTAAGAGCTCCAGCTGCTCATCACTGGACGTGTCACTGACCCTCGAGAGTCCAAAATCTACAAGTCAAGTCAAGTCACCTTTATTTATATAGCGCTTTAAACAAAATACATTGCGTCAAAGCAACTGAACAACATTCATTAGGAAAACAGTGTGTCAATAATGCAAAATGATAGTTAAAGGCAGTTCATCATTGAATTCAGTGATGTCATCTCTGTTCAGTTTAGTGTCTGTGCATTTATTTGCAATCAAGTCAATGATATCACTGTAGATGAAGTGACCCCAACTAAGCAAGCCAGAGGCGACAGCGGCAAGGAACCGAAACTCCATCGGTGACAGAATGGAGAAAAAAACCTTGGGAGAAACCAGGCTCAGTTGGGGTCAGTTCTCCTCTGACCAGACGAAACCAGTAGTTCAATTCCAGACTGTAGCAAAGTCAGATTGTGCAGAAGAATCATCTGTTTCCTGTGGTCTTGTCCTGGTGCTCCTCTGAGACAAGGTCTTTACAGGGGATCTGTATCTGGGCTCTAGTTGCCCTGGTCTCCGCTGTCTTTCAGGGCAGTAGAGGACCTTTCTAGGTGCTGATCCACCATCTGGTCTGGATACGTACTGGATCCGGGCGACTGCAGTGACCCTCTGATCTGGACACAGACTGGATCTGGTGGCCACGGTGACCTCGGAACAAGAGAGAAACAGACAAATATTAGCGTAGATGCCATTCTTCTAATGATGTAGCAAGTACATCGGGTGTTATGGGAAGTGTTCCCGGTTCCAGTTTACCTAATTAATGCAGCATAAAAATCCTTAAACGGATTTGGATATTAAAAGCATATTAGTATGTTATGTGTAAGCCAGGTTAAAGAGATGGGTCTTTAATCTAGATTTAAACTGCAAGAGTGTGTCTGTCTCCCGAACAA
Organism: Carassius gibelio; assembly: GCF_023724105.1. Taxonomy (NCBI): domain Eukaryota; kingdom Metazoa; phylum Chordata; class Actinopteri; order Cypriniformes; family Cyprinidae; genus Carassius; species Carassius gibelio. The sequence goes on from NC_068388.1 coordinate 880,996, forward strand.
TGTTAGGTAGGTTATTCCAGAGTTTAGGCGCCAAATAGGAAAAGGATCTGCCGCCCGCAGTTGATTTTGATATTCTAGGTATTATCAAATTGCCTGAGTTTTGAGAACGTAGCGGACGTAGAGGAGTATAATGTAAAAGGAGCTCATTCAAATACTGAGGTGCTAAACCATTCAGGGCTTTATAAGTAATAAGCAATATTTTAAAATCTATACAATGTTTGATAGGGAGCCAGTGCAGTGTGGACAGGACCGGGCTAATATGGTCATACTTCCTGGTTCTAGTAAGAACTCTTGCTGCTGCATTTTGGACTAGCTGTAGTTTGTTTACCAAGCGTGCAGAACAACCACCCAATAAAGCATTACAATAGTCTAACCTTGAGGTCATAAATGCATGAATTAACATTTCTGCATTTGACATTAAGAGCATAGGCCGTAATTTAGATATATTTTTAAGATGGAAAAATGGAGTTTTAAAAATGCTAGAAACGTGGCTTTCTAAGGAAAGATTGCGATCAAGTAGCACACCTAGGCTCCTAACTGATGGTGAAGAATTGACAGAGCAACCATCAAGTCTTAGACAGTGTTCTAGGTTATTATAAGCAGAGTTTTTAGTTCCTATAATTAACACCTCTGTTTTTCAGAATTTAGCAGTAAGAAATTACTCGTCATCCAGTTTTTTATATCGACTATGCATTCCATTCGTTTTTCAAATTGGTGTGTTTCACCGGGCCACGAAGAAATATAGAGCTGAGTATCATCAGCATAACAGTGAAAGCCAACACCATGTTTCCTGATGATATCTCCCAAGGGTAACATATAAAGCGTGAAGAGTAGCGGCCCTAGTACTGAGCCTTGAGGTACTCCATACTGCACTTGTGATCAATATGATATATCTTCATTCAATTCATTCATATAAGTATGATTTAAACCATGCTAATGCACTTCCACTGATGCCAACAAAGTGTTCAAGTCTATGTAAAAGAATGCTGTGGTCAATTATGTCAAACGCAGCACTAAGATCCAATAAAACTAATAGAGAGATACACCCACGATCAGATGATAAGAGCAGATCATTTGTAACTCTAAGGAGAGCAGTCTCAGTACTATGATACGGTCTAAATCCTGACTGGAAATCCTCACATATACCATTTTTCTCTAAGAAGGAATATAATTGTGAGGATACCACCTTTCCTAGTATCTTGGACAGAAAAGGGAGATTTGAGATTGGTCTACAATAACATCAACAAAAATGAGTGACCGGCTGCATGTGATGAGTGCTGTAGAAAGAATAATAAATGAAATGCGATGATTCACTCTCAAGCTCTGTGAATGATGTGTGTAGATATCGACGAGTGTCAGAACGGCCCGGTGTGTCAGCAGAACGCCCTCTGTCTGAACGTTCCCGGAAGTTTCCGATGCGAGTGTAAACAAGGATACCGGCAAACTCCCACCCAGCAGTGTGTCGGTGAGTGTGTGTGTAATGGTGATGTCCCATCTCATATTGCTCATAGTGTGTGTGTGATGATGATGATGATGATTGATTCTTCCTCTCAGATCGTAACGAGTGTGTTGAGAATCCAAACATCTGCAGTCCGGGTCAGTGTATTGACATGGTGGGGAGTTACCGCTGCCACTGCCCCAACGGCTTCAGATCCACATCAGGCCTGTGTATCGGTGAGAGATCAGCCTCACACACCTGTCTGTCTGTGGTACATCCTCCATCTATACTGACCGTCTGTGGTCTGTGTTCATAACTTACTGACCGTCTGTGGTTTGTGTTTAGATGTGGACGAGTGTGAGCGTCAGCCGTGTGGAAATGGAACCTGTAAAAACACTGTGGGCTCCTACAACTGTCTGTGTTACCCAGGATTCCAGCTGTCACACAACAACGACTGCATCGGTACACACACACACACAGACACACACACGTGTTAACAAATGATGTTTTAATGATGGTACTGTTTTCTTTTACCATCATTATGGATTTCCTGTTGACTTCGAACATTGATTAGTATGATGTAAAAGTTTATAAATAAGCACAGAATAGGGATTCGTTCCACAGCAGACAGACTTGTGTTTGTGTGATAACGACTCTGTTTTGATTGCGTCGTTCAGACACAGATGAGTGTGTGTCGCTCCGGGGCTTGTGTCGGAACGGAAACTGCATGAACACGGTGGGCTCGTTTGTGTGTGTGTGTCTGGACGGGTATGAACTCTCTCCTGATGGCCGGACGTGTGTGGGTGAGTCCTGAAGCTGCTCCGCTGGACCTCCAGTGTGTGTGTGTGTGTGTGTGTGTTTATATCACGTCTCTTCTGCTCAGACATCAACGAGTGTTTGATCAGCCCTGGCACCTGCGGCCCAGGAACCTGTCAGAATCTGGACGGCTCGTACAGGTGCATCTGTCCTCCTGGATACTTCCTGCAGAACGACAGGTGTGAAGGTCAGTGAGGTCACAGCATCTCTAGTGCTAGTGCTCACCGTGATGTGGTCAAACCTCTGTCATCCGTGTGTTTGCTCAGACATCAACGAATGCTCTCAGACGGCAGAGATCTGCAACTTTGGCACGTGTGTGAACACGCTGGGCAGCTTCAGGTGCGATTGTCCGGAGGGATTCCAGCTGTCCTCGACCGGAAAGAGATGTGTGGGTGAGTTATCACAGATATTTCCCATAATTCCACAGGTATTCGTTCCAATACACAAGGTTGTTGAAAACTTGGTGCTGCAGGTCATCGGTCAGGAAGCTCGTCATGTTTAATGAGAGAATGATTTGTTCCTCATGATCTAGGAAGGAAACAGAACACAGGGCTGTTCGTTCATTTGTTGTCTTCCACTCGCTCACACTTTCCATTCTGACTCCATGGACAGGACAGTGTGTGTGTGTGTGTGTGTGTGTGTGTGTGTGTTAGAGGGTGGAAAGGCTTCTGCTAATGAAAAACAGGCCTCAGGGATTAACAGCAACCTAGCCGCCCATCTCTTTCTCAACAACACACACTTCACTCTCTGAATGGCGTCAGTTCATAGACTGGTACTGTTCCTATACAGTTAGTTAAAAATACTATTTTTTATTTTCACTATTTATTTACTGACTGCTTTTGTCAGATTCAGCTCACTTATGGGTATAAAATTGTCCCTTAAATATGGTTAAGTATGGTTAGGTACACACACACACACACACACCATGTTTAGGCACACTGAGGAACACGTGTCTATGTTTATCCATGTTTGTTATTAAAGTTATTCATAATTCTGATAATGTATTGATGAATCATTTGAAAATAAATCATTGGAGAAAGAATCATCTGCATCTGTGAGTCTCATGTATCTTTATTGAAAGTCAGTTTTATATATTATGGTTATTTTTCCATTTAAGAAAGAACGAGCTTTATTCTTTCTTAAATAGTTCTTCTTAAATGATTCTTCTCAGTTGACTCCACCCAAATTATGCTTCTGAACTGATTCTTCCCAAATGGTTCTTCACAAATGATTCTTCTCCAGTGATTCTATGAAGATTAATTTGGCAGCTTTAATCAATGTGTGTTTCTCTTCTGTCTGTCTGTCAGATTTTCGTGTGAATTACTGCTACACTAAGTTTGAGAACGGACGCTGTCAGGCTCCGGAGCCCTTAAACAAAACTAAAGCAACCTGCTGCTGCAGCGGGATGCCGGGTCAGGGATGGGGCGACCCCTGTGAGATCTGCCCCTCTAAGGAGGAGGAGGGTGAGCACACACACACAAACACACACACACACACACACACACACAATGTGATGGCAGTAATAGTTATTGTTTGTGTGTGTTTTCCACAGCATACAAAGTTCTGTGTCCTGCTTCTGGTAAAATCATCACTATAGATGATGTGGCTGTGGGTGAGTGTCACTGAATCAAACACGCACACGTGTGTCTTCGTGAGCACAGACTGATCAGACGTGTGTTTCAGATGTGGACGAGTGCACAGAGAACCCCAGCATCTGCGAGAACGGCCACTGCATCAACACAGACGGCACGTTCCGCTGCGAATGCCCCTTCGGATACCGGCTCGACTACACGGGGATCAAGTGTGAAGGTCTTAAACCGATCGTGTCCACTAACATTTACCTCTAGTCATGAATTATAAAATATATCAATATCATATTAATTCAGTTTATTCTTGATTCAGGCTCATGTTGATTCAGTTCAGTTCAATATTGATTCAGTTCAGTTCAATGTTGATTCAGTTCAGTTCAATGTTGATTCAGTTCAATGTTGATTAAGTGCAGATAATTTTTGATTTAATTCAGTTTAAAGTAAATTTGGTTCATTTCACTGTTGAATGTTAATTCAGTTCAGTTCAAAGTATATTCAGTTTAGTTTAATGTTTATTCATTTCATTTTTTATGTTGATTCAGTTCAGTTCATCGTTGATTCGGTCCAATTTAATGTTTGGTTCATAAGCGTATGGTCAGGCTGATAAAGAGTGTGTTGAACTTGAACTCTTGTGTGTGTGTGTGTGTGCGTGTCCTGTGCTCTCCGTCATCAGACACGAACGAGTGTGAGCTGGGGAACCCGTGTGGGAACGGCACCTGCACAAATGTGGAAGGAGCGTTTGAGTGCAGCTGTGACGAGGGGTTCGAGCCCGGACCCATGATGACCTGTGAAGGTCAGTGAAGAGCTGCTGCTCTACTTATTCTCCACATCTGATGATGTTTCTGTGGGACACTTTCACACTTCGTTTATTCGTTCTGAAACCCAGTTGATTCACACTATGATTCGGTTCTATGATTCTGTTTTCACATCAATGGTGAATCATCCACCTGTTTACAAACTAATGCTCTAGTGTGAACACTTCTGTATGTTCCCTGGTGTTTGATGAAAACACATCATGTGTTTTTAGATATCAACGAGTGTTCCCAGAATCCCTTGCTGTGTGCGTTCCGCTGTATCAACACGGTGGGATCGTACAAATGCAAATGTCCAGCGGGATACGTGCTGAGAGAAGACCTCAGGATGTGCAAAGGTAAAGACGACTCTTTCAGCATCACAACCACACATCATCATGTTTGAACGCTCCTCTTGTGTTCATCAGATCAGAACGAGTGTGAGGAGGGTCTGGACGACTGTGCGTCCAGAGGAATGACCTGTAAGAATCTGATCGGCACGTACATGTGCATCTGCTCGCCGGGATACACCAGACAGCCCAACGGAGACAGCTGCGTGGGTGAGCACCTCACGTCCTAATCTTTACTGACACTCTCTGCAGCGCTCAGACTCCTGACACGTGTGTTTGCACACAGATCTGAACGAATGCACGGCCAAACCAGGCATCTGTGAGAACGGCCGCTGCGAGAACACGGTGGGCAGTTACCGCTGCGTCTGCGATCAGGGCTTCAGTCCCAGTCCCAGCAGAACCGAGTGCATCGGTAAGAGTGTGGCTTCGTAGCAGCTCAGACAACATCTTATTAGCATCTTGAGCAAACCTGAAATCACAGTTTGAGACATTCTTGAGATCTCTCCTGAGAGGAGACACATGACATTACCGAGGGGTTTTTCCTCTAACTTCAGCATAAAGACACATATATGGTAAATATAACAATGAATGTAATGATAAATATAGAGATAACTATAACAAGAACTATAGTAAATAAAGTCTGAACAATAATTATGACAATAACTATAGAGATAACTTAATAAATAAGTAATATATCAATAAAAATAGTGATAATTATAATGATAACTCTAACCCTAACCCTAACCCTAACGAAAACTATGATGACTTGTAAGTATTACTATAATGATAAATATAATGATAACTATTAAAATAACTATGATGAATGCAATGATAATTATAATGATAACTATTGACTATAGCAATAACGATAACTATAGTGATAACTGTAACAATAACCCGCTAATTATAGCGATAACTATTTACCTTCGCAATAACGATAACTATAGCGATAACTGTAACCATAACTGCTAATTATAGCAATAACTATTTACCTTCGCAATAACGATAACTATAGCGATAACTGTAACAATAACTGCTAATTATAGCAATAACTATTTACCTTCGCAATAACAATAACTATAGCGATAACTGTAACAATAACTGCTAATTATAGCGATAACTATTTACCTACGCAATAACGATAACTATAGCGATAACTGTAACCATAACTGCTAATTATAGCGATAACTATTTACCTTCGCAATAATGATAACTATAGCGATAACTGTAACAAAAAACTGCTAATCAGAGCGATAACTATTTACCTTCGCAATAACGATAACTATAGCGATAACTGTAACCATAACTGCTAATTATAGCGATAACTATTTACCTTCGCAATAATGATAACTATAGCGATAACTGTAACCATAACCCGCTAATTATAGCGATAACTATTTACCTTCGCAATAACGATAACTATAGCGATAACTGTAACCATAACTGCTAATTATAGCGATAACTATTTACCTTCGCAATAACGATAACTATAGCGATAACTGTAACAATAACTGCTAATTATAGCAATAACTATTTACCTTCGCAATAACGATAACTATAGCGATAACTGTAACAATAACTGCTAATTATAGCGATAACTATTTACCTACGCAATAACGATAACTATAGCGATAACTGTAACCATAACTGCTAATTATAGCGATAACTATTTACCTTCGCAATAATGATAACTATAGCGATAACTGTAACAAAAAACTGCTAATCAGAGCGATAACTATTTACCTTCGCAATAACGATAACTATAGCGATAACTGTAACCATAACTGCTAATTATAGCGATAACTATTTACCTTTCGCAATAACGATAACTATAGCGATAACTGTAACAATAACCCGCTAATTATAGCGATAACTATTTACCTTCGCAATAACGATAACTATAGCGATAACTGTAACAATAACCCGCTAATTATAGCGATAACTATTTACCTACGCAATAACGATAACTATAGCGATAACTGTAACCATAACTGCTAATTATAGCGATAACTATTTACCTACGCAATAACGATAACTATAGCGATAACTGTAACCATAACTGCTAATTATAGCGAAAACTATTTACCTTCGCAATAGCGATAACTATAGCGATAACTGTAACCATAACTGCTAATTATAGCGATAACTATTTACCTACGCAATAACGATAACTATAGCGATAACTGTAACAATAACCCGCTAATTATAGCAATAACTATTTACCTACGCAATAACGATAACTATAGCAATAACTGTAACAATAACCCGCTAATTATAGCGATAACTATTTACCTACGCAATAACGATAACTATAGCAATAACTATAACGATGATGACTGCAATGATAATTATAGCGATAACTATTTTGATGATAACTATAATGATAACTATAGCGATAACTATAACGATGATGACTGCAATGATAATTATAGCAATAACTATTTTGATGATAAGTATAATGATAACTATAGCGATAACTAGAATTATAGCTAATGATTACTATAGCGATAATTATAACAATGAATATAGCAATAAAACTATCTATATTGATAACAATAACTATACTTATATTTGGAACAATAAAGGAGAACTATATTGGTAACTATAACAATAAAGAGTAAGTGATAACTAGTGATAATTATAACAATAACTATGATAACTATTACCACAACTATAGCAATAATAATAACAAATGTGTTGATAATGATAGCTATATTAACATCCACACAAATGGACGATATTGTTCTGTTCATATTAGGTGTGTGTGTGTGTGTGTGTCTCTGTGTGTGTGTGTGTGTGTGCGTGTGTCTACGTGTGTGTGTGTGTTTCTATTTGTGTGTGTGTGTGTCAGATAACCGTCAGGGCTTCTGCTTCCTGGAGGTTCTGCAGACCATGTGTCAGATGAGTTCCAGCAGTCGAGTCAGTGTCAGGAAGTCCGAGTGCTGTTGTGATGGGGGCCGCGGCTGGGGGCCCAACTGTGAGCTCTGCCCGCTGCCCGGGACCACGCAGTACAAGAAGATGTGCCCGCTGGGCCCCGGATATACCACCGACGGACAGGGTAACACCAGCGGCTCGCGTGTTTGTGCTGCTGAGTGTGTGTGTGTGTGTGTGGATCTGTGCATGATCTGTGTGTGCTCTGCAGATATCGATGAGTGTAAGGTGATGGGGAACCTGTGTAAGAACGGCCAGTGTCTGAACACGCTGGGCTCCTTCAGCTGCATCTGTAAACCCGGATACACCACTGACCTCAGCAGCACACAGTGTGTAGGTGAGTCTCACACACAGACGTTTGTTTGACTCTCATGTACTATATTACAGCAATAAGAATAACAATAACTATAATGAAAAATATAATGATAATAACTGATACCTATAACCATGACCACAATAATAATTATAGTGATAACTATGATAACTATGATAAACTATAACGATATAACTATAACTACAGATATAACGTTTCTGATAACTGGAACCATGACTATAATGAGAATTATAACGATTACTATAGCGATAACTAACAACAAATATAGTGATAACCATAACAATAACTTGCAAAACAAATGTTTCTTTTACTATATTATTGAGGTCAGCTCGTAGATTTCCATAGTTTTTCTGTCAGATTAATAACCTTAATGATATTTTCTATGCCCTAACTTGACCTCTGACCCCTAAACATAAGCATCACAGAAACCTGTCCAAATACTAGATTTAAATAGAAATATGATGAGCACTTTAACTAGTAAGGATACATTAACATGTCATGAGATTTCACTATATGAGTGAGTAGATTTGGCTAATCTTGTGTGTGTGTGTGTGTGTGTGTGTAGATGTGGACGAGTGTGTTCAGGCTCCTAAACCCTGTAACTTCATCTGTAAGAACACGGAGGGCGGGTATCTGTGCTCCTGCCCGCGAGGATACGTGCTGCAGGACGATGCCAAGAGCTGCCGGGGTAAAACACACACACACACACACACACACACACACACACACACGCACACACAGAGAGAGCGGATAGTGAGTCTAGACTAAATCTGACTTCCTCTTGCCCCAGATAAGAGATAAACACACACAAACACACGGCTGATTAAACCGGTGCAGCGGTGCGCCTACAGTCTCAGAGCTCAGGTTCACCGGCGGGACAGTGTGCACACGTGTGTGTGTGTGTGTGTGTGTGTGTTCTGACTCTGTGTCTCTCCAGATCTGGATGAATGCTCCACCAAACAACACAACTGTCAGTTCCTGTGTGTCAACACCATCGGAGGATTCACCTGCAAATGCCCACCAGGATTCACACAACACCACACGGCCTGCATCGGTGAGAACACACACACACACTCACACACACTCACACACACACACTCAAACACACTCACACACACACACACACAAACACACACACACACACACACACACACAGACACACACTAACACACACACACACACACTAACACACACTCACACACACACACACTCACACACACTCACACACACACACACTAACACACACTCACACACACTCACACACACACACACACAAACACAGACACAGACACACACACACACACACACACACACACACGCACTCACACTTAGAAACACAGACTCACACACTAATTCGTGATTTTTTTTTCCTTTTCTGTCCTTCACGCTTTTTAAATTTTATTTTGTGTTTTTGTAGTTTGTAAGCCCCAGTCATATTGTTGATTTTAATTTGAAAGCCATCTTGTTGTAATATAGTGTCATTTTAGTATCATTGCCATTATAGTCTGCCTTTGCAACTAGCTGCATTAAATCTGTTACATATTTAATTTTATTTCAGATAACTCTTTATTTTATTGAATAATAAAATAGTCACTTTGGAAATTCAGTTCAGTTTATTTCAGTGTCTCCTGAACGAATAGCGTGGTACGTGTCCTAATACTCTGGTACTGAGCAGATGTTGTGGAAGGCGCTCTGATGATGTCACGTCTGCAGCTCCAGCCGTCTGGTGCCACGGTGACCCAGCTTTTTACAGTTGTTATGGGATGTACCGGTTCTGTTGCCGTGGTTACAGCAGCTTGTGTTTAGATGAGATCCATTAGCTGAAGTAAACAGCTATAAAACACGAAACCAGCACTGTGTCCACAAACACTTCCCTTTCCTGTCCCGACGCTAATATCATGATCAACATTCATAGTTCACAGAGTGATGAGTGTGTGTGTGTGTGTGTGTGTGTGACACAGATAATAACGAGTGCAACACTGAGCCGGGTCTCTGCGGTCCGAACGGAGTGTGTCAGAACAGCCCCGGCAGCTTCAACTGTGAGTGTCAGAGAGGATTCTCCCTCGACCCCAACGGACAGCACTGTGAAGGTACACACACACACACACACATATGCACACACACATCAGAAGGTCTCACTAATACGGTGTCTGTGTGTGTGTGTCAGACATGGACGAGTGTGTGGGGAATCATCGCTGTCAGCACGGCTGTCAGAATCTGGTGGGCGGCTACAGATGCAGCTGTCCGCAGGGATACCTCCAGCACTACCAGTGGAACCAGTGCGTCGGTGAGACACCTTCACCTGTCCGTCTCTCTGTCTGTCTGTCTCTCTCTATCTATCTATCTGTCTGTCTATTTGTCTGTCAAGTTTTCAATTCTATTACAGCTATTGATCTTGGGATATTAGAATCAATATCAGTTTGTCAAAATAAGAATCGATTCCACCAGGAAATGTAGACTGTGATCCCAGTCTGTGTGTGATGTTAGTGGGGTCTGTCGGTCTGTGACTGGACGCTCAGCTCTTCTTGTGCTGATGAAAGTCTCCTGATCTTTGCTGTGAATCCGTCTGGTCCTCGTGCTCCTGCAGACACTGTGTCTGCTCACTGAGAGACTGTCAACCAGGCTGACCTTTGACCCCTGTATGTGTGTGTGTGTGTGTCCAGATGAGAACGAGTGCCAGAACAGTCAGATATGTGGCGGCGCCTCGTGTCACAACACACTGGGCAGTTTCCGCTGCCAGTGTCCGACGGGCTTCTCCTTCGAGCAGCTGACCGGAGGCTGTCAGGACGTCAACGAGTGCAGCTCGTCACAGAACCCCTGCAGCTTCGGCTGCTCCAACACCGACGGAGGATACCTGTGCGGCTGCCCACCTGGATACCTGCGCGCCGGACAGGGGTCAGACTCACTCACACACTCACACACACTTACAAACACACACACACACACACACACACACACACACTCACTCACATACACACACACTCACTCACTCACAAACACACACTCACACACACACACGCACACTCACACACACACTCACATACACACACACTCACTCACTCACAAACACACACTCACATACACACACACTCACACACACACACACACACACACTCACATACACACACACTCACTCACTCACTCACACACACACACACACACTCACATACACACACAAACACACACACACACACACACTCACATACACACACACTCACTCACTCACAAACACACACTCACACACACACCCGCACACTCACACACACACACACTCACATACACACACTTACACGCACACTCACATACACACACTCACACACACACTCACATACACACACTCACATACACACTCACACACACACACACTCACATACACACACACTCACTCACAAACACAAACACACACGCACACTCACACACACACACACACTCACATACACACACACACACACACACTCACTCACTCACAAACACACACACACGCATACGCACACACACACACACACTCACACACACACTCACATACACACACTCACACACACTCACACACACACACTCACATACACAATCACATACACACACACTCACACACACTCACTCACATAAACACACACACACTCACACACACAAACACACACTCACACACACACTCACATACACACACACTCACTCACTCACACACACACACTTACACACACACACACTCACACACACACACACACACACACACACACACTCACATAAACACACACACACACACACACGCACACAAACACACAGTCACAAACACACTCACGTACACACACACTCACTCACTCACACACACACACACACACACTCACATAAACACACACACACACACACGCGCACACACACACACACACTCACATAAACACACACACACACACACAAACACACACACTAACACAGACAAACACACACACCACACACACACTCACTCACACACACACACCACACACACACTCACTCACACACACACACGCACGCACGCACGCACGGACACACACACACACTCACAAAAATTTGAAATGGAAAGTAACTGAAGTGTTTATGATGAAGTACTAAAATTACTAAAACAAATTATAAAAAATGTAATAAAATAGAAATAGAACAGTATATAAATAATACTACAAGAGCACATGACATACACCAGAACACGTGTAGAGTGAATCTCTAGCCTTTATTAGCACATTAATCAGTGGATGCACATCTGTATTCTGCTGATTCTGTGTGTGTGTGTGTGTGTGTGTGTGTGTGTGTGTGTCTCAGGCACTGTCTGTCCGGTGCGGGGCTGTCTGCCGGTGGATCTCCTCTGTCTCCCGCCGCTGATGGAGATGAGAACGCTCTCTCTCCCGAAGCCTGCTACGAGTGTAAGATCAACGGCTATCCGAAGAAGGGCCGCAAACGCAGGAACGCCAACGGAACCGAGGATCTGCAGGTGATCCAGCCTCGTACAACCTGTGTGTGATCTACTTCTGATATAAACACACAACACGTGAAGCACATGGTCAGTGACATCCGCTCATGGAGGGTCACGTCTACAAAACGACAGTATTACCCAGAAACCTGAGCAGGGATGAGTTTATTTGACACAGATGAGGAGGAAGTTTTGAGTTAAAGCTGATTTTAAACATCTGATAGACAGTTCAGAGCATAGGGTTCGCAACAGCAGGATTGTGGTTCAATTCCCAGTGAATGCATAATCTGATTGAATGTAAACGCTCAGTGCAGTGTAAGACGGGTCAGATCAAATCATCTGCCATATGCATGAACTCCTGACGGTGTGTGTGTGTGTGTGTGTGTGCAGAACGATCTGGACTGGGTCAGTCTGGCCAGTGTAGACGTGGACCACACGCTGCAGCTGCGTCTGAACATCAGCACACTGAAGAGCAAAGACCACATCATCGACTTCCTGCCGGCGCTGTCCACGCTCGCTAACCACGTGCACTACACCATCGACTACGGCAACGACGACGGTCTGTTCCGCATGAACCAGAAGGACGGCGTCAGCTACCTGCACATATCCAAGAAGAAAGCTCTGCAGCCGGGAACGTATTATTTACAAATCCACAGCGTGCCGCTGACCGGCAGCCGAGAGCCCACGGGCGAGCCGGACTCAGACTACCTCAGCGGACAGCTGGGAGACGCTCTCCACATGAGCGTCCAGATCGTCCTGCACTGATGGACACACGGCCAAAGAGCAGCACGCACCGACCGCATCATACGCTCGCATACCATATAACACTCCCCCCGCCGCGGAGGAACGGACGGAAGGGTCGCGCCGCGCTCAGTCTGGCGTCTCGTGAGCGCCTAGATTCATGCACTGTAGTAACCGACCCACGCCGTCTACGGCTGCCGACGCTAGCCTTTCTGTTCTCTGCAACTATGCTATCAGGGTTTCTGCGGCTCTTATCAAGGTCAGCTGAGACAAGCACAGAAATAGATCCAGTGGAACACAGTATGTGACCCTGCAGGGTGATTAAACTCACTTTGGGTGTGAAAGTGCCTTTAAAGTTGCCAAAAATATAACTTTTTGAGTTTTCTGTTATTAGAAATTAAGAGTAAACCAGCTTATGTGACAACATGTGACACAAAAGTAACACAGTGCATTACATTCCACTAAAAATAATGCAATTAGTCACTTTTTAATGGAGCTATGATGCATTACTTTTCTCATACACTGAAAGAAGTCTTGTTTTCTGAGAAATTGATCAAAATTAAATACATTTATAATTAAGGGGCGCTTAAACTGCACTAATAATGTAAAACTTATGCATGTTGGTCATTTATGCACAAGTCACCAACATTTTTGAGACCTGAAAACAAACTTAAAATGGGTTTCAAATTGGATGTTTTTGAAAACTTCTGTGTTAACTAAAAACAAGCTGAATTTGTGAAAACTGTGTTTCTTGCCATCTACTAGTGTGACATGAATATTACAGCGCTGCTTTCATGGATAAATTATAAAATTGCATAAAACATTTGCAAGTAAAGCACACTTCCCATCCTAAGTGTGAAAGAGAACTCTGTTAAACTGTCACAAAGTATCAATTATATAAATGTAACATTAAAAACATTTGAGATCAATGCCCATCATATCTAATCACATGATTCGTTGAGGAAAAGTCACATGACTTAGTCATTCAGTAAACATGTTCCATCGTAGTTTATGTGCATGTCTTCTTATCGAATAAAAATGATGCTCCTCAATGGATTTTAATGCACATTTTAAGATTTGATGTGCATCTCTGTGTTTCCATCCATGCTTTTATTATGCAATATCCCCAAATTAGCATAGAAATGCATGGATGGAAACAGTTACTGACAGATATTTTATTCTTGGTTTAAGCATTAACGCACTTAATTTTGTTCAGTTTCTCAGAAGACGAGACTTCATGTGTTCAGGTCACGTTTCCAGTAAATGTGACTTTCTGCTCCAACTTTAGATCTTGTTCGGCCTCAAACTGTGTGTTAAGAGCAAATGAAGACCTTTTTAAGAGCTGCAGAAACCTGTCCATGTAATTTAAGTGTGTCTATACTGTAACCGTGCCACTTTTTTTACTCGCGAATGCATTTGTAAACTAGAAGACCCCTGGAACGGAGGGGTTTGTAATGGTGCTTCTTATAATGACCAACTACTTGTAAACTGTGTTTCTGTGACTCGATCATATGCACTGAGGTCTGACGGCCACACACACACACACACACACACCTGTGGCCTCTGTCGTCTGTACGACCACGTTCTGTTCGTCAGGGGTTAGATGATGTACATTCACAATAAAAACATATTTTTGGTTGTACGGGCGACTCGAGCGCTGGTGAACTCCATCCGGTCTCAGAATCACTCAGAAAAAAACATGATTGGAAATGGACAAGTAAAGCCTGTAAAGCCTGACATATGAAATAGTAGTTAAACAATCCAATCCTTTTTAAAAATGGAACCTTTAGGCGAAATATATTACAAGAAAGTTTGCATATGTTGAGTATCATGTTCGATCGCTCAGGCTTCTGTGGCTCATGCAGTCTGATATAGTGAGAATATAGAGGAAAAAACTAAAAGCTGAGCAAAAATATGCTGATATTTATATGATGAAGTTCTGACGCTTGTGATATGAATCTGAGATGTTTATAACAGTACAGCAGATGCTTATATAAAATGATCCAAATATGAGTCTTTGCTCTATATCTGCAGTAATGAGATGTTAATGATCCGCACATATAACACTGAAGAAATCAAGGCTCCTCAGAAGATGTGAGATGTTCTGGAGGCTTGTGAAGATCATTCCTCCGCTGAGGAACAGTGAAAGTAAAGCTTCTGGAAACAAACGCTCTTCAAAAGATCCTGAGGATCAGATTTGAGACTCTAAAACATGATTGATGGAGAATCCAGTAAAGCTGAGCTGCTTCAGTCCAGGAAGAGTTCATCTGGAGATATTACTGACCTTATTCTGACCTTTACTTCATCACAATCAGGAGAGATCTGACAGAAGAAACACACAAGAAGTGTTTGTACAGTTACACTTAAAGAGCTTTTACTTAAACTCTAAACTATCATTTAGACGATGACAGAAATTTGGTGTTTATCTGATTACATTTTTGGGAGGAGTTAAAATACAACGCCTGAAAATGACCAAATTTGAAGATATAATTAAAAATAACTGACTTCCTGAAGGGTTTTGGATTTTGCTCCAATAGACTTTTTTATAGGTGTTTGTGAGCTACATCTATGTACCGAGTTTCGTACACGTATGTGAATAATGGCGCGAGGTGCACTTCGTTGAAAGCGTATATAGATGGCGCTATCGAACCACTTTTTCGCCACGCCCACTTCTGAAACCCATATCAGACGTGTGCAAAGAAAGTTTCATGAGTTTTCAAGCATGTTTAGGCCCTCGGATATTAGATAAATTTTTGGAGAAGAATTCCAAGAGGGTGCAATGATACAGTATCTTTATAAAGTATTTTAATATGGTCCATTCAGCACACCACTATAGATATCACCATCTGATGTCACTGTAGGACACTTTCATTAAGGATCAAATGAAAACTCTTCATATATGAGCTTTTTCGTCCAAACTTTGCTTTAGTTCATGACTGCATGTGTGTTTATAAGGAGTCCTGTAGCGCCCCCCAGCGGTTCCTCAGCGACATTCACTTCCACGCTTCAACGCAGTTTTTTAACCCTTTTTTTTTTTTAACAATTTCTTTTTTCTGACCAGCATTTAAAAATGCTAAATGTCTCATTATGCTCCGTCTATTAGCAGAAAATATTGGAATTAATATTGTGATCAACCGGATTTCTTTCAATTATCACAAGTTGTGTGTTTCTTTTTGAAACTGATTAAAGTGCTTTTTGAATTAATCATTTTGGTAGTTCACTCAAAAAAAAAAAAAAAAAAAAGCCTACAATCAAGGTTTCAAAAAAAGAAAAGAAAACAGTAAACCTGTGCCAATAAAAAAAAAAAGATCACTAGATTGAATTCATAGTTAGCTGATAACAGAGCATAATGATTCCAAAATTAACATCCAACATCAAAAGTACAAAAGATCATGTGCAAAAAAAAAAAAGTGAAAAAATTACAAATACTGTAACAAATCATATTTAAATACCAACAGTATAATAAAGAGACTTAATGATAAAACTTGTTTAATGGATTGCAAATATAATCTGACATTTATATGCAAGTTTTGCACAAAAAACAGTTTAATGTCATTATAAAATGAAAGAGACACCTTTTACACATTACACTAAAAAACGTACTTCATTTACAAGATTTAAGACAGTAACGGTTTCACTGGACTTATTGCTTTATTATCTATATGCAGTCTACACCTTCTGTAGAAATCACTTTTTGTCTTGTGCTGATTTCTTCTCTTCATTTTGGCCTCTCCAGTGAATGTGTCCTGATTTAAGGAAGTTGAGATATTTACACTGGAGGACAAGACTGAGCGAGATTCATGTTTAGCGGAGAACAGAAGTTCATCAAATGCACGCGAGGACAGTCACGACAAAGCGACTGAATGAATGTGTGACGTCACGCGAGCGTTCGAATGGAGCGCGCTCTGCAGTGTTGCCAAGTCTCGCAAGAACAAAAAAATACGCAACAGCTGCTTCATGAATCATACGTTTATTTATTATCAGCGATATTATTTAGTCACAAACGAGTCAGCAAAATTTTAAACTGGAACCACTTTAATCTGACAAGCAAAAACAGTTAAAAAAAATAGAAGTGTTTTTATTTTATTTTTTTTACAAAAATGTGTGTGAATAACGCTGAAGGACTGAGTGATTAGTGATTAACTGTGAGCAGACAGCGTGTCAATCAATGCACGGGAGAAAACGAAGAAAGAAAAGTATGACAACACTTGACAAAAATAAGATACTTTAATTGATAACACTGAATAATTTGACACTAAAGTGCTTTTATACTGTTTACACAGATCCAGTGTGTGTCCAGTAGAGGGCAGTATAGAGTCACTAACGTCACTTGATTATAGCGGTGATGTTTCAATGATTAGAATGTATTGAATGTTGAATTCATTGGCTTTATATTTTGCATTTTAATTTTATTTTATGTAAAAAAATATTTTGGTGTTTTTTGATGAACAGAAAAAAAATGTTGAAATCAAAATCAAAATTATGAATGCCTTTACTGTCACTTTTGATCAATTTAATACGTCCTTGCAGAATAAAAGTATTAATTAATATTATATATATATATATATTTTAATAGTAGTGTATCACAGATTTCACAAAAATATTAAGTAGCAAAACATTTTTCAGCATTGATAGTAAGAAATGTTTCTTTTGGCAATCTGATTAAACAATAAATAGAAATCATGGGTTCATTCTTCATATACAGCATGCTATTTATACCTAATTATGTTGCATGCTTTTGTTTATTATTATGCATTTTAATATTACTTTATGTAAAAATGTTTAATCAAATAATAAGTCACGAAAGAGATGGATTCATTCTTTATGTCCAGTATGCATGAGTGTGTGTGTGTGTGTGTGTGTGAGTGTGTTCTTCAGGAGTAGAAGGTCAGCACGCTCTGATGGTTTCCTCGTATCAGGACGGTCGGCGGGAGATTCTTCGTGAGTGCGTCTATCCAGGCCATGTACAGATGATCAGAGACAGAGCCTTTACGGGCGATGGGCATGCTCCTGTAACACACACACACACACACACGGTCACATGATCATTCACTGATACACACACACGCATAAAGCTGATGAGGATGTGACTTACACCACGATGAGTTTGGCTGCTCTGGAGCTCTCCTGAAGAAGCTCATTGAGACGCACCTGCAGCATCGTCTGCGGACAGTACACACACACACACACACACACGCACACACACACACACTAGTATTTTGATCAAATAAACACAGTCTGGGAGACAGTGGTAATGTCCTCTGGGATCTACCTTCTCCTCGAAGGCGTCCAGCTCAGCATCAGTGATCTTCCAGGGATGTTCTTTCCTCAGAGCTTCAGTCTGCGATGTCTCCTTCGAGCCCTCGTGCATCCGGAACGGCTCGATCATGTCCTCGAAGAGTTTCCAGCTGACACACACACACACACACACACACACACAGTGAGAAAGTGCATTCAGAGCATGTGTCAGTGGATGACACAGGATTAATTGCGTGTGTTTTTCATTCGCACCTCTCTGCGCTGGGCTTGACGTTGATGTCTGTGATAACTTTGATGTCGGCACATTTGATCCTGAACTTATTCAGGAGCTCCTGCATCCTGACACACAGTTACGGTGAGAAAGTCAGCATCTGTTGCTAGGTATCAGTGTCTGATTCTGTGTGTGTGCTGACCTACTCCTCTCTGTCCTGTTCGATGCGTTCAGGCTGTCCGGCGATGAAGATCCTGAGTTTACACTCCCTCCATTTCTTCCGTGTGGTCAGAATATGAGGCAGGAGAAGTGTGAGACCTGCAGAACATCAGGAAGAAACATGAACAGCACACTTTAGACCTGACGGAGCAGAAGACTGCGGGAGGATTCGTGCTCACCTCCGTCATCAAACAGCCACCAGACGTCAATCGTCCCTTGACCCTGTTTCTTCTTGAACTGGCCGCTGGCCTCCAGCAGACGCTGGTTCATCTTCGCCAGATCTGACGTCTGAGGAACATCCAGAGACACTGAGGAAGAAAAGCATAAAGCCCTCAGCTCTTCTGGACACACAGATGACGTTCGAGATCAGAGCTAATGTGAGTCTGCGGAGTTCGGACTGGGATCTGAAGCGTTTGAGAAGCACCAGAATCAAAGATCATTTCAACTCCAAAGTCATGCTGAAAAATCTCTGAATTTAATCGCAAAAGATGATCAATATTAAATCAAGAAGCATCTGCTCTTAGATTATGCTAAATTTAAACTAAATTCACTTTTCTGAACCACTTTTTAAATGATTTTATCCTGTTTATCCTTACTTGGTGTAATAAAATGACTAAAACGGAAATAAAATTATATTTTCTTAAACATAATAATAAATAAAATTACTTACATGACAACAGAAAATATAAAAATTAAAAATAATTCAAACTCTTAATAAAAAATATAATAGTGCCACTAAAAATATAAAGTACAGTGGACTATTTAAAATAAATGGCACTTGTTTTAACACTTTGTTGTCTAATGCAAATACATCTTTAATTGTGGCTCAAGTGTCTAAATAAGTTTGTAGCCACCAGATGTGCTTTATTAGACCGCAGTGATTACAGACATCAGCACAAAAGACAACAAATGAGTGTTTAATGAGTAGTTCGGGATATGAGGGACTGAAACTGTTTGAGAAGAGGCGGTGAAGATGAAGATAACCGTAAATGCAGTCTGCAGCGTTTGAGTCCATTAAGACCTTAATGGAGTCCAAGGCCGCTGTGGGACCAGACTATTAGATTATAACAGCACAGACGGTTTTAAAGAGGCACATTTAATCAGGTTTAATCAGCAGAAAGCACTGAGAAGACCTTCAGAGGGAGAACGAGAACGAGCGGATGTACCTTTGCTGGTCAGCTCTTTTTTGGAGGTTTTCTTGGACCTGTTGAAGAACCCTTTGTGTCCCTGTGGCTGAAAGTCATTCTCCTCCATCTCCAGCGCCTGCTGCTCCATTAACATGCGCTCCATTTCCTCTGACAGTATTACACAGTATTACACATTCATCATTTAACATTGCATCAGCGTCTCAGCAATGAATGCTCTGCAGTGAATGGGTGCCGTCAGTGAAAAAGTGCATCTGCTGTTGTCTCTCACATCAAAATCCAGTTTAGATCTGTTTAAATGCTGCCTGATGTGTGCAGATTTCTCTCCTGATTCAGACCAGAACACTTTTTCACTGGAGGAAGTGTTATTATGGATAATAGACTCTATGTGTTTGAGTTAAAATCATCTTAATGCTGGATGTGTTTCAGGTTTTGTCTTCTCCAGATGTTCACTGATGGACTGGAGTGCTGTGGATTATTGTGATGTTTTTATCAGACTCTCATTCTGACGGCACCCATTCACTGCAGAGCATCCATTGATGAGACACTGATGCAGTGCTACATTTCTACAAACCTGATGAAGACACACACTCATCCTGATCTTGTTTGATATTTTCAGCAAATTTTAATTTTGGGGTGATTATTCCTTTAACTCATCTGTTGTGTAGTGTTTATCTGAGCATCACGCTGAATGACACGTCATGTTATGCTGAGAGTTTTTTGGTGGTGTAGTACCTTCTGCTTTGAGGATGTGAGAGATGTCCATCCCCTGACTGATTCTTAATATCACGGTCCCGTTCTCGAAATCAAATGCGTCGCTGCGGGGAGAACAGAACCAAGTGTGTGTGTGTGAGAGAGAGAGAGAGAGAGAGAGAGAGAGTAAGTGAGAGAGAGAGAGAGTAAGTGAGAGAGAGAGAGAGTAAGAGAGAGAGAGTGAGTAAGAGAGAGAGAGAGAGAGAGAGAGAGAGAGAGAGATGGGCAGGTGGTGCAGACAGACAGATTGAGGACTCACTGCAGAATTCCCACGTAGCTTTGAACTTCCTGTTTTTTGGCAATTCTCCAATCACGCTTGAATCCTAACATCACTGTGTTCGGCTTCATCCTGCCGAGTCCTGACGCCTGAACCCACACACACACACACACACACACACACATACACATACACACACACACATACACCCTATTTCAGCACTGTTTGTAACCTTTAATACATTAATTTAAATCATCTTGTCGGATACAGGGATTTTTATTTTATTTTAAATAAGCAAATATGAAATTGTGCACCAGAATTATGATGATGTATACTTGCAAGTGTTGTGTAGAAATATTCTTACAATGTGCATGTTTCTAAAAAGATTTCATTTTCTTTAAAAAAAATATTTACCATTCAAAAATGTTTAATCTGTAAGATTGTACTACATACTACAGTATGTAATATAATGTTTCCAAAATGCAGCAAAAAATATTTTTATGTTTTTTCTATGTGAATCTCTGTTAAAGTGTAATTTATTCCAGTGATACACAGCTGTATTTTCAGCATCATTCCTCCAGTCTTCAGTGTCACATGATCTTCAGAAATCATTCTTATATGCTGATTTACTGCTCAAGAACCATATATAGCACAAAAATGATATATTGTCTCTGTGTTTGTGTCCAGACAGACCTGCATCAGTGTTTCTGCTCCTCTCTGCAGGTTCTCGCTGGTGACAGGTGTGTAAAAGGCTTTACACTTCTGTTTGTTCAGCCACTTCTGGATCTGCTGAACAGCAGCGCTCATGTCCTGCAGATTCTTATCACGTGCACCCTATAACACACACGCCATCTGACAAATCACTGAATCATCAGTGGCAAACCCTTTACATATGTAAACCTACTTACAAGGAGGAACGGCTGGTGGCTTGAGCGAGGAACGAGGCTTGAGCGAGGAATGGCCGGGGGCTTGAGCGATGAACAGGGCTTGAGCGAGGAACGAGGCTTGAGCGAGGAGCGGCTGGGGGCTTGAGCGATGAACAGGGCTTGAGCGAGGAACGAGGCTTGAGCGAGGAACGGCTGGGGGCTTGAGCGATGAACAGGGCTTGAGCGAGGAACGAGGCTTGAGCGAGGAACGGCTGGGGGCTTGAGCGATGAACAGGGCTTGAGTGAGGAACGAGGCTAGAGCGAGGAACGGCTGGGGGCTTGAGTGAGGAACGAGGCTAGAGCGA
Source organism: Carassius gibelio (assembly GCF_023724105.1). Classification (NCBI taxonomy): domain Eukaryota; kingdom Metazoa; phylum Chordata; class Actinopteri; order Cypriniformes; family Cyprinidae; genus Carassius; species Carassius gibelio. The sequence goes on from NC_068388.1 coordinate 903,459, forward strand.
GGAACGGCGGGGGGCTTGAGCGATGAATGAGACTAGAGCGAGGAACGGCTGGGGGCTTGAGTGAGGAACGAGGCTAGAGTGAGGAATGGCTGGGGGCTTGAGTGAGGAACGAGGCTAGAGCGAGGAACGGCTGGGGGCTTGAGTGAGGAACGAGGCTAGAGCGAGGAACGGCTGGGGGCTTGAGTGAGGAACGAGGCTAGAGCGAGGAACGGCGGGGGGCTTGAGTGAGGAACGAGGCTAGAGCGAGGAACGGCTGGGGGCTTGAGTGAGGAACGAGGCTAGAGCGAGGAACGGCTGGGGGCTTGAGTGAGGAACGAGGCTAGAGCGAGGAACAGGGCTTGAGCGAGGAACGAGGCTAGAGCGAGGAACAGGGCTTGAGCAAGGAACGAGGATAGAGCGAGGAACAGGGCTTGAGCGAGGAACGAGGATAGAGCGAGGAACAGGGCTTGAACGAGGAACGAGGCTAGAGTGAGAAACATGGCTTGAGCGATGAACAGGGCTTGAGCGAGGAACGAGGATAGAGCGAGGACCAGGGCTTGAGTGAGGAACGAGGCTAGAGCGAGGAACAGGGATTGAGCGAGGAATGGCCGGGGGCTTGAGCGAGGAAAAGGGCTTGAGCGAGGAACGAGGCTTGAGCGAGGAACAGCTGGGGGCTTGAGCGATGAACAGGGCTTGAGCAAGGAATGAGGCTAGAGTGAGGAATGGCTGGGGGCTTGAGCGAGGAACAGGGCTTGAGCGAGGAACAGCTGGTGGCTTGAGCGACGAACAGGGCTTGAGCGAGGAACAGCGGGGGGCTTGAGCAAGGAACGAGGCTAGAGCGAGGAATGGCTGGGGGCTTGAGGGGGGAACAGGGCTTGAGTGAGAAACGGCTGGGGGCTTGAGCGATGAACAGGGCTTGAGCGAGGAATGAGGCTTGAGCGAGGAACGGCCGGGGCTTGAGCGATGAACAGGGCTCGAGCGAGGAACGAGGCTAGAACGAGAAACAGGGCTTGAGCGAGGAACGAGGCTAGAGCGAGGAACAGGGCTTGAGCGAGGAACAGGGCTTGAGCGAGGAATTGCCGGGGGCTTGAGCGAGGAACAGGGCTTGAGCGAGGAACGAGGCTAGAGCGAGGAACAGGGCTTGAGCGAGGAACAGGGATTGAGCGAGGAACAGGGATTGAGCGAGGAACAGGGATTGAGTGAGGAATTGCCGGGGGCTTGAGCGAGGAACAGGGCTTGAGCGAGGAACGAGGCTAGAGCGAGGAACAGGGATTGAGCGAGGAACGAGGCTAGAGTGAGGAACAGGGCTAGAGCGAGGAACAGGGATTGAGCGAGGAATGGCCGGGGGCTTGAGCGAGGAACGAGGCTAGAGCGAGGAACAGGGATTGAGCGAGGAATGGCCGGGGGCTTGAGCGAGGAACGAGGCTAGAGCGAGGAACAGGGATTGAGCGAGGAATGGCCGGGGTCTTGATCGAGGAACAGGGCTAGAGCCAGGAATGGCTGGGGGCTTGAGCAAGGAACGAGGCTTGAGCGAGGAACGAGGCTAGAGCGAGGAACGGCCGGGGGCTTGAGCGAGGAACGAGGCTAGAGCGCGGAACAGGGCTTGAGCGAGGAACGGCGGAGGGGTTGAGCGAGAAACGGCTGGGGGCTTGAGCGAGAAACGGCTGGGGGCTTGAGGGAGGAACAGGGCTTGAGCGATGAACAGGGCTTGAGCGAGGAACGGCGGGGGGCTTGAGTGAGAAACGGCTGGGGGCTAGAGCGAGGAACAGGGCTTGAGCGAGAACCAGGGCTAGAGCCAGGAACGGCCGGGGGCTTGAACGAGGCTAGAGCGAGGAATGGCTGGGGGCTTGAGGGGGGAACAGGGCTTGAGTGAGAAACGGCTGGGGGCTTGAGCGATGAACAGGGCTTGAGCGAGGAATGAGGCTTGAGCGAGGAACGGCCGGGGCTTGAGCGATGAACAGGGCTTGAGCGAGGAACGAGGCTAGAACGAGAAACAGGGCTTGAGCGAGGAACGAGGCTAGAGCGAGGAACAGGGCTTGAGCGAGGAACAGGGCTTGAGCGAGGAATTGCCGGGGGCTTGAGCGAGGAACAGGGCTTGAGCGAGGAACGAGGCTAGAGCGAGGAACAGGGCTTGAGCGAGGAACATGGATTGAGCGAGGAACAGGGATTGAGCGAGGAATTGCCGGGGGCTTGAGCGAGGAACAGGGCTTGAGCGAGGAACGAGGCTAGAGCGAGGAACAGGGATTGAGCGAGGAATGGCCGAGGGCTTGAGCGAGGAACAGGGCTAGAGCGAGGAACAGGGATTGAGCGAGGAATGGCCGGGGGCTTGAGCGAGGAACGAGGCTAGAGCGAGGAACAGGGATTGAGCGAGGAATGGCCGGGGGCTTGAGCGAGGAACGAGGCTAGAGCGAGGAACAGGGATTGAGCGAGGAATGGCCGGGGTCTTGATCGAGGAACAGGGCTAGAGCCAGGAATGGCTGGGGGCTTGAGCAAGGAACGAGGCTTGAGCGAGGAACGAGGCTAGAGCGAGGAACGGCCGGGGGCTTGAGCGAGGAACGAGGCTAGAGCGCGGAACAGGGCTTGAGCGAGGAACGGCGGAGGGGTTGAGCGAGAAACGGCTGGGGGCTTGAGCGAGAAACGGCTGGGGGCTTGAGGGAGGAACAGGGCTTGAGCGATGAACAGGGCTTGAGCGAGGAACGGCGGGGGGCTTGAGTGAGAAACGGCTGGGGGCTAGAGCGAAGAACAGGGCTTGAGCGAGAACCAGGGCTAGAGCCAGGAACGGCCGGGGGCTTGAACGAGGCTAGAGCGAGGAACGGCCGGGGGCTTGAGCGAAGAACAAGGCTAGAGCAAGGAACAAGGCTTGAGCGAGGAACGAGGCTTGAGCGAGGAACAGGGCTTGAGCGAGGAACGAGGCTAGAGCGAGGAACGAGGCTAGAGCGAGGAACGGTCGGGGGCTTGAGCGAGGAACCTGGCGAATTTGATGAAAGAGTGGACAGGGGTTGTTGCAACCACATGTGGAGACCATGCGCTGGACTTCGTTCACAGTGAAAGCCGATCCAGTCTTTGCAACTTTACAGAGCTTGTAACAGTCCAAAGAGAAAGGAAAAATTGAAATCGCATCGTATGACCCTATTAAGATTGGCGTAATCCGCCTCCAGAATCCTGCTGGAAGCCCTGATGTGTGGAGAAATGTGTTTGTGTTTGTTTGTTTGTAACCTCTGCTCACCACAAACACCTCACAAGTCAGACACAGCCCATAATTCTTAGTGAATGAATGTGCCAAGTCCAGCAGCGCCGGTCTGGCTCTGGGCGATCCTGTCATCACGAGACACTTGGGTCTGCAGCGGAACAGGAAGAGCGAAACCCTGAGAATCTAATCTGCATTAAACACCGGTTCATCTACTTTGACCTGAGCGCACCTGAAGTTCTTGATGTGTTCGTCCACAGTAGATAAAATCAGAGCGTTGTTCACTGCATTTATGAATGTCACGGCTTGAGTGGACGAGCCCCAGTTCACATCTGAAAGAAACAGGAGACAGTTAAGTTTTATCATGCTTGTGTTTATGTCTTCATAATCATATGGCTCTCTGCTTTATCTGTTGCAGGAGCGATGCATGTATCTGCATTCTTACCTGGCTTCTTCACGGTAACATAAATATAGAGGAAGAACTCGATGCCGTAGGTGAGTAGTGCAGCCCACCAATTGATGACGAACATCACAGCGCAGCAGAGCACGGCTCCGAACAGAGACAGCCACATGTTATAGTACTTATACGCCGGCCTCCAACCTGCATACACACCAGTGCTTTAACACCCTGTTATCTGTGTTTGTGTGAGTGTGTGTGTGTGTGTGTGTGTGTGTTAAACTCTAGACAGAACCTGGGGATTTGGCGTATGATGCATGGAAGCAGGAGTAGTTGATGAGGGCGTATGAGGCCAGGAAGAAGTTGGAGATGATGGGAGCGATGGTGTTGAGCTCAGCTAAGACACAGAGAAGCGATGTCACTTGATAATGTCTGTCTCATGAAATCAGTAGATCCCTGTTATATTTACCGATGAGGATGAACGCTATAGCGATGAAGAAGGTCAGGATGTATCCTCTGATTGGCTCGTTGTTTGTCCCGTAACCTTTGGCAAAGAACTTGAGCGCCTTGTAGATGTTGTCCTTGCATAGAGCCTGTGGACGGATTCACTTTTAAGAGATGCTTTACAATCCACTGCCATCTTTTATTGTATTTTACGACTGTACTATAAACGTCCATAGTTGATTAGATATTTATTGGGTTTAAAATGGTGTGCATGTGAACTCTGACCTGGAAGACTTTGGGCGCGCTCACTAGAGACGCGAGAGCTGAGGAGAGCGTGGCCGAGAACGTTCCCGCCGTGATCAGAGGTCCGAACCCAGACACTAGAGTCATCACCTGCTCACAAACACACAAGAAAGAATCATTTAAACTCAATTATTTTCAGGAGTTTCAGCCATGCTCTCTGTGTCAGGTCACGTATGTTCATGACTCCCACCTGGAAGTTGTTCATGAGGCCGTAGTTGCATTTGGTGGTTTGGCAGATGGAGAAGTCGTAGCCCAGATCACAGGCCGAGGAGAAGTTGCAGCTCAAACCCGGTTGAATCGTGTCGTTCCGGTTCCCTGTCGCGTCTCGAACGACCGTCACAGCTGCAGAGAATCAGCACAGTGTTTCTGTAAGACATCTAGACTGAGACTAATTCATTTCAAGTGTTGAGGACTCACTAACAACCAGCGCGATGCCCAGGTACGTAATTCCAGTGATGAAGATGGCCAGCAGCGTTCCTTTGGGAAGAGCTGCCTGAGGGTCCTGGAAAAACAAAGGTGTTAGTGTGAGAAGATGTTCATTTCAGATTAGAAATGTGCCAAACACTCGTTCTTACTCTGAGATCTCCAGAGATATTGGCTCCAGCCAGAATCCCGGTGGCTGCTGGGAAGAAGATGGCAAAGACAGAGAAGAACGTTTCTCCATCTCGGAACTCCGGGAGAAAGTTTTCCTTCGCGATGGATTCTGTTTTAGATGGAGATGAGAGTTGCTTAAAACGGGTTCAAACATATGTTTGTATAACTGTGTTTATACTAAAAGTCTTGTCAAGCTCCAAAACGTTGGCTTTGGATTAGGGTACAGAACAATAAATAGCTTTAAGGGACCATTTGTGTTTAAAAATAGCAGGTAGTGAAATTAAAGAAAACGTAAAGTCTATGTTTATTGGAAAGTGGACTTCTTAATCGCTGCATCAACACGTGAAACCATCCAAAAGATGCACGACATAAGCGCAGTTGTCCAACACATCCCTATAACGCATGGTGAAGCAGTGTTCTGTGTGAATGACCCCAAGGCTTTAAGCACACATTTAGGATAACGTGTAGAATTTGAGAATCATGGACATTCATGGTCCTGATGCTTTGGGAAGCTTTTTCGTCTGTCTCACCATGATAGTTAAAGAAGCCTTTGGAGCTCTTGTCCTGTGTGGAGGGAATCACTGTTCCCACAAATACATTGCCAATGGCCACCAGCAGGATCACCAAGAGAGCGACCTGAGCCTGTAGAGAGAGAGAAGCTTCTCAATCAGCGGTCACGCCGGGAAATCAATCCCAGCATGCTCCTGGTCTTACCTTGGCCTCCCACTCCATCCCCGCCACAGTGATGCCCATCAGCAGACCCACTGTTATACAGCCGATGATCCTGATGTCATTCACCGGATCCACAATAAGAGCGTCGTTTTCCTGGAGAGAGCGGATGGACGTATGTTTAGAAGCAGCAGGATTTCAAGGCTGCTTTGATCATCTTCTGGCTCTGTACCTTGAGAAGCTCCACCACAGTCTCTGCGAACCCCACGACATACATAGCCACGGCCACAGCATTGGCGAACGCAAAGATCAGACCGATGGAGCCGCCGAATTCAGGTCCCAAACTGCGGGAAATGAGGTAATACGCTCCTCCTAGAGAAACACAAACACTCTCCATGAGCTCAGATGAAGACTGGTTTAGTTGCTGTACTCATTTAAAGTGTGCTTTACCTCCTCGTACCACTCCGTTGGTGCATATAGCTGACATGGACAGACAGGTGACGCTGGTCACCACCGTGCTCAACAACACAACCACTATCCCCAAACCTGAAACACACACATCACCCAGTCTGCATGATTCAACATGAACCTGAACAGTTTCAGTCAATAACCTCTCAAGCTTCAATCTGTTTCTGTTTCACAGATGGTGCGTGAATCTTTGGCTCAATTATTCATTTTATTTTAGTATTCAAACTAACTCACACTTAGTCTTAGTGTGAAAGGCATCAGTAAGTGTGTTAGTTCAGCGCTGTAATGAGATCGTCGTGGAATAAAAGCGCTCATCGCCTGCAGTCTCTCACACCTCATAAAATACGTAATGGCCGTGAGTTTCTGATGAACTGTAATGTGTTTGGCCTGCAGCTCGAGGTGTCGGACTGGAACAGCACTTTCTCAGAAGCTCAAACTTCTGACGTGCCATTAGTTACGCGCCATAAACACCAGCAGTGACCTTCAGCCGCTGACCAAACACACAGAGACTGAAACCTGATCAGATGTGTCTCCTGGGATCCAGACCCCAGGAACACGTGAATCTAAGAATCTTTAGACATTTGTATTGGAAAGCAAGACTAAAATACTGAGAAAGAACATCACTTTCCATTAATGTAATCCTTTAATTGGTTTTAGAAAACGTTTAAATGTACTCACTCTGCCATCAGAAGTACAAACTCCAACGTTTCTCAGCAAATTGTTCCAAGAGCAATCTAAAAGTTTATGTCTAGTATGAAAAGAGTCCCTTGAGTCTCTACACATTTCTGTTTTTAGAGTCATTTGTGTCCATTTCTATTTCAGGAATTTCAAGAGAACTCTATGGAGTCTCCAGATGAGTATAAATCTTCCTCTCTCTTAAAAAATAAAGGTTCTTTAACATCACTGATGCTTCCGTGAAGAACCCTCAACATCCATGGAACTTTAAAAGGTTCTTCTAATTACTAAACATTTTCTTCACACAGAGAATTTTTTTTTCACACTGAGATGTTGCTAAAAGAACTCAAATTGTTTTTCTTTGGCAAAAAAAAAACCTTTGGGATCTTTGTTTTGTGTGTTTGTCTGCTGAGCTGGGATCAGATTGTGTGTGTGCACATATGGAGCTGAATGTGAATGAGCACCTGCTCTGTGTTCAGGGAAGGTTTATGAAGATCTCACCTATCCCGGCTTGTCCGAACACCCACGACAGGCGTATGAACAGCATGACACCCCAGATATTCAGCATGCATCTCACCTGCAAACACAGCACACGCTCAAACTGCAGTCGAGCGCTTAGTAAGTGTGTTAGAGAAGTGCTGATGTCAGAGAACTCACCAGAACTCCTTTGATCCATCCAAACTTCACCACACCTCCGGCGTCCTTCTCTTCCAGCGGGATGATGGACTCCACATCGCCCAGCGTCGAGGTGTCCGCTCCTTCTCCGTCCTCACCCGAACTGGGAATATCAGGGCCTCCATCCTGATGATAAACAGAGAAGTTATAACAATCTTAAACTGCGTTTTCCTCAGTCTTTCAAAACTATGCATGCAGCTTTCATGAACAGTCCTGCGCAGGACATGCAGGGTAAAACTACCTCAAATTAAGAACTTGTTCATTCATTCCCTCGTTGTATTTAATCAAGGCCATAATTTGTTCCTCTTTTTAATAAGTCGAAACCATGTTGTACTAATTCAGTTTTCTGTGAGGGAACAATTTAGTAAGTCATGACCACACATTTCTTTGCAAATATGTATATTTTGATGTTGCTGAAAAGTCTGGATGAGTTACGCGGGAGCTACCGAAATATTCATGAATTAAATGCATAAATGCACAGTATTTCTGTAGTTCAGAAGGAGTTCTGTGTTGTTGGGTTTTACGCAAACGGTCTGACTTTGACTGAAAAAGGGTCAGAAAAGATCATTTAAAAGCTGACTTTGCAGTTTTTGTTTTCCTTGTGCAATAGAGGATTTGAACAAATGGATTGGAAACATTCAGCAAATAACTTTCTCTGACATTGCAAGCTTTGTGAATCAGTTGTCTGCATTAATTACCCAGTTTACGACCAGCGGATCAATGCATTAGCCGCTGAAGATCGTTACTCTTAAACCAAGTGCTTCTCTCTTGGGCTTTCTCATTAGTTTGGCTATTGATCTTGGTGTGTGTCGGGTCACAACCGGGTCACCGTAATGACACCCACTTCAGCAATTAGCCTAAAATCATCTGCCTGTGGTCTAAACGCTGAGTCGTGAATCATGTGTTTGATTTATGTTATTAAAATATGATGTATGTTGTGGTGCATGGGAAGATCGGATCTCCTCCTCAGGGTTTTGTTTTCTTGAGTTTTGTTCTTTTCGGGTGTGACTCACCTTCTGGAAAACATCGTGCAGCTCCTGTAGGGAAGGTCTGATGGCTCGGTGTCCGCTGATGCTCGCCGCGTTACGATAAAAGTCAACGTTTGGCACCCGGTCCAGAGTGTTGTGTCCAAAAGCACTGGCCACAGACAGCCGCACGGCTCTCCGTTCCCCGTTACTGAACCCGTTTCCACAAAAAGACGTCTCCTCGTACTGTGGAGGGTTGTCTTTCGGTTTCTCGAACCCGGGATTCTCCATCAGATGGCTTCAGTGGGTTTTTGGAGTGAATTGAGTCAAAGGCCACAATAGATTGAGCTCTTCTGAGCTTCGTGATGGGCTTTGTCTCAGATGCTTGAGAATCAGACTTCTGTGAGTTTAACTGATGTGTTTATGTCACTTTATATAGCTGTTGAACAGGTGGAAGCTCATTGGTCCGTCTGTAGATGCTCCTGATGGAGGTTAATATGTTCTCGCTCCATCAAAGGTGACGCCAATGAAGTGCTTAAAAATTAACAGCATATAAAGACCCTGAGAAGTTATGATCAAAGATATTGGAGATGCTTTGAGTGTCGTTGGTTTTATGAGTTTTGATTGTCAGGTTGAACGTTGATTGGATGTGGATGCTGTTACTTAGTGTCTAAAGAGTGAGTGTTCACATTTCAATTTATTACGTTTAATCGTGAATCATACAAACACGTCCTGTGCCAATTTGTGTAGTATTTTCTGGGATTCAATTGGCACAGTAAAAAACAAAGAATCCGCAAACCAAGCAAGTCCAAAGTCCTTTTATAACATCGAATTATCATGAAAAATAACTGGATTCTTGTAAAGATTTGACCGTTTTCTCTTTACGACGCAGACGTGTGGCGTTTGGAGGTGTGATGGCTGGTCATGTGAAGTGTTTCTCTGTTGATGGGGTTAATGGAAAGCCAGCGATAATGGGAACTTGCTCTGGGCTCTTCTGACACATTACTCAAACACTTCCTTATTACTCTCCAGTTCTGTGATGTTTGGAAACCGTCCGGTTGACCTTGGAAAGGTTTCGCTCCGGTGGGGTTAATAGGAAAGATCAATGGCAGGTGATGCTGTTCTCCGTCTCTCCTCTGATTGGCTGGCGGTGATGTGGGCGTGGCCGTCTGACCTCTGACCTTGAGCATAACTGCATTTTAGAGACACTGGATGTGATTTTCAGGCCGATTATGTGATATAAATCAGGTTTTGACATCAGTTGGGTGTTTTGCTTTTTCTGCCCTTCACGAATCCCAAAGCGTGCATCCGGTAAAAAGACATAATGTTATCAGTGAGGTTCGTGCTGAAACACAGTGCTCCATCTGTGTGTGTGTGTGTGTGTTCCAGAGGAATTGCTGTTACTGTCTGGAAGCAGTCACCCATCAATATGATTATAAACAGCCGTTGCAAGGTTACAGACACAACCTCACACTGACGTTGACTGAATCCAGTCTGGTTTATCCTGATAGTTTGACACGTCAGCGCTGCTGTTTTCTGAGATGTGCTTTTGCTTTCTGAGAAAGAGCCACAAACTACTGATTGATGTTTGCTTTACAGACTATATAAAACAGCATTTACAACCATTTCACTTGCATATTAAAATGCATTTCTGAGTGTGAAAGGAAGAAATGGAGAGGGCGTGAATGCAGATCTGATTGTGAGACTGCAGTGGATTTAGCAGTGTTTGCAAAAGTGGGTTTTAAGGGGTTTACAGCTCTTCTGAAACACTAGCGACACATTTTTAAACAGTATCTCCACAATCGGTTATGCATTGTTCATCTTTTTTCAGCTTGTCCTTATCCGATATTACTACTGTAACCTATGCTAATCAGCATAAAAAGCACAGTAATTCACAAAACTGAATACATTCATAATGTGCACTGATTAATCATTTACAGTGAGACGTGCAACGTGAAATTAAAATGTAAATAGAATGAATGTTAAGGTTTTTTTAAGGAAAAAATGTCAGCACAGGGAAAGGGTCCAGAACAGTTTTATTCCAGCAGATGAACACAGATCATCACGACGAGGGACGTTCTGCCTTCATCAACATCAGAGAAACAGAAAGAACAGTGGTCTGCATCATCACATGAACCCATCACACACACACACACACACACACACAGATCGTCCTGTGAGAGACACACTACCGTTGCTAAATGAAGGCACAGAAATCCAGTAAGGCAGACTCACAGCACTAGAGATGAGTTACGCTTTCATCTGTGCATCACTCGCATCCAGCTCGCATCTTTCTGCTGTTGTCATGGTGACACACCCTTCCTCTGTCACACACACAAACAAACAAACAAACAAACGAACACTGAGGAAGATTCTTCACTCTCAGTGTCCTGCAGAGTCTCTGAGGCTTGTGTGCAGATGTGTTCATAGGCAGTAAGTGAAGAGAAACCGATTTGCTAGAAAAACAGACAGGGGTCTACAGAGACGTTTGCACAGCTGTAAGACTTCACAGCATCACAGTTCTCAGAAACAGCAGGTTATTATAGCTTCGGAGACCCAGGAGACATAAACAGGAGAGAAGCGTACTCTACGCAACTGTGTGCTGTCACAAGAACGTACTTCATTACCAAACAACAAGGTGGAAGCAGACGGACAGTGTGAATGAAAGGGCGAGGTTACCCTGTTTACATCTTGGCATTGTCTTGCATGTGTGCCATCTTGTTTCTTTTAATGCAATTCTTTCTCTACTCTTCCCTGAGATGCCCAGTGGATAAATGGTGTGACATCACATTGCAGAAATCAACATCTGTTCAAGTATGATGTCGTAACAGCAGGCCAGGTCTTTGTGATGAATGCTCTTATCCTTTGGGGGTGTTCACACAGGACACGTTCTATGTAGGGTGGCAAAGGGGTGAAAAATATCTGGAAACTTTCCAAAAGTTTCCGAAAATCCCTGAAAGTTTCAAAAATTTTGGAAAGGTTTCTGAAATTTTCGACCCATTTGCGACGCTGTCAGTATATGCATCCATCAAGTAGACATCTTTAGCCATTGCATCACCAAACATTATGTATTTATAGGAAGCCGTAAAGTTAAAAATAGTCCTAAGTTAAAACGTTTTGCATCTCGAATGCGTCCTGTGAGAGTTCCCTAATCTGGTGAAATAGCTTTATATGATTCCGGGGTCTCTAGAATGAAGCCGTGGTCTCAGGTAAGAGCGTATTCAAACGTCCCTTTTTCCAGGCCCTCCACCCCGTCGCCCCAGCTGGAGGATGGCATGCTACTGTACGGGTCCAGCAGGATTCGGAAACACCTGACGATCAACAGGCCGAGAAACACCAGCAACATCCCCACGAACGCAAACGCCGTCTTCTGCTCCAGACTCAGAGAATAGGCCATGATGTCGCTCCCGCTCATGGCAGTCAGGCTGTGGTTATAGTGAACGCTACACATGTTCCCAGACGAGCCCCGTCATCCTGAACGCGATCAGATGGACGCCTGTGAAGGAAGGAGATGCTTAGAATGAATTCATGGAATCAATCAGACAACAAGCGCTTCATTAAATTATCAGCATGCATAATTGGACCAAGCATGTTCCACACAGGATTCAATGCAAACTCACCTAAAGTCTTTAATCGGTGATGTGCATGGAAATATGGCCAGTGTTATGCAACAGACAGGACAGGTGTGAAAGCAGGACATGGCTTCCAGGTGAACGGATGCATGTTAATCACAGAGGGACTCTTCTTCTCCGTTTCATTCCTAAGAGTAAAATAATAAAGACTTTTACTGAGAAGTTCTAAAGATAGACAGCCTGGTGCATCACTGATGCAAAAGCGCTTGATCATACCTGAATTAAACAAGACGAATGAAAGATCAGATCTGTATATGAAGCACTCGACTCTCTTATCTCTATTAGGAACCAGGTGATAAGATTTCTTCTGCTGCAACAATAAAGTGAGGAAAACAACTCCCTCACAATGCAGTGCAGACATTTGTATTTGAGGAGTCTCAGGAGCGATCTCTTTTGCAGAGTCAGAGATGACAGCAGCACACAGGCGACATCTTTAATCGGAGTGTCCACTTGAGTCAGCGCATGCAGGGAAGGACAGCAGGACCTGTTGCTTCCAGCTGCGACTGGAGAGGATGCTCACTATCGCATGTTATTCTCGTGCATGTTGCATGCAGCAGGGAAGTGTTTCAGAGAGGCAGGGAGAGGAGGGTGTGGATGAGCAGCAGGTGGCTGAAGAACGACATGCATCTGAGCTGAAATCCCAATGCATCTCACCTTCATTCTGTCAGAGCGCTTGTGTTTGGTCAGTCCGTTATTCCTGCGCTTGCTGTCGTACCCTTCATCACTGCAGAAGAGTGTTGAGCCCTGCACGCAGCCAGCAGGAGTTCCACAGGCTCGACTGCTCCTGAAAGAAATGAGGGAGTGAGAGACAGCGGCACAGACACACTCAGAGTCAGAAATCTGCACACACACACACACACACACACTCTCTCTCTCTCTCTCTCTCTCTCTCTCTCTCTCTCTGTCCCTCAGGTTAGCAACCACTTGTTAATCTCAGCGCTGGTGTTAATCTGAAATGCTGATCGTTTTTGCTTGTGCTCACCTGTTCTTTATTTGTCCACTCCCCTGAGATGGGACGCCTCGAGACCTTGCTGTCTTTTTCAGTTTCATCAGCATGTGATAATAATTAAATAATAATAATAATAATAATAATAATAATAATACATGTATTTATATAGCACCTTTCAAACATAAAATACAACTCAAGGTGCATTAGATAAACGGTTAAATAAACATCAACATTACATTCAATAAAACAAATACATCAGGTATACAATATATGTAAAAAAATAAAACACATTCAGACATTAAACAGACATTTTCAATTTAAACTACATGAAGGCCTGAAAAAAATAAACAGTTTTCAACTTCCTTTTAGAAAATACTGAGTGTGCAAGCTTCCTTAATTCTTATTCTACTGCTTTCATTCATAAATATATGCATCTGTGGGATTATTTTTTATTTTATCTGGTACACTTTATTGGGATCATAAAATCTAAATGTATAGTTTATTGCACAGTTTTACCATAATTACCCACCAGCTTTTAAAATAATATATTTTTCAGTATTCCAGTTCATCTTACTCAAAACTCTGTGCTTCAAAAAAGCTTCACATTTCTATTGCCAAAAAACCTTACCCACAAAACAAAAATATTATAAATATTACACAATGAAATGTTCTTTATTGTTTTGGATTTACTGGAAGTATAGTATTGTCCAGATAAGTTAACATTTCAGGGAAAAATGCGGTGATAATGGCATTTTATCAAAACAGTTAATTTAATGTAATGCCCAAATATCAGTAGACATTCACTTATACGCCACAAATGTTACAAATGTTACCAGATGAAATGTTTGTTATTGATTGAAATGAAAAACAATGACGCCGCTGAAGTCTCGCGTGTTCTCGCGATAGCGAGTGAGCGGGACGCGCGCAGGAGAGGAGCAGCAGTGATGGCGGACGCGGAGCTGAATGACACTAAACAAGAGGAATCAAGCGATTCTCCCACTGATGAGACAGAAGCGGAGCCCCAGCAGACAAAGGAGAACTCCAATGGCGTTAAAACGTAACTGGAAGCTCTTTAAAACTCAAATCTCGCATGTGTTGCGTCTGTTACGCGCGTATTGTTAGCGAGGCCTGTGCGCGAGCGTAGCCCGTTCACAGGGAAAGATGAACCCATTTATTTTCCCTTCATATCAGTTTGTGTTCATAATGCACGTGTCTGAAAATGTTTCCTCCAGTTCTCTGTTCCTCTCAGCCGGTATCTTTCTGTTGTTCGTATGTTTTGCGGCGCTTCAGTCGAGCGGTAACCCGTAGCAACCGCCATTGATTGACATCAGACCCCGCCCACTTCAGCAGCGACCGGAAGTGTTTTTCCAGTTCAGTTATCGTTTAAAGATCGATAAACTATAAACCAAACCGAGCAGATGAATTATACATCATTACTGACTTTGCATTGAAGCAAACTAAAAAAAAATCTCGAAGCTCACAGTAGGTCTATTTTTACCGGTTGTTGTTGTTATTAAAAATAATTATTTATTCCCTATAAAGAAAATGAATTGGTTTTTATTATTATTTCTGGAACTTGACTGTTGTGCTTTATTTTTGTTTTTAGGAAAGTACTGCTTCTAAAAAAAAAAGTTTTATAAAAAGTGATGTGATAAGCAATTTTTTACATTTATTTATATAAAAATAATTATTTATTAAAATGTATTTATTAAAATATAAAATAAAGTTCATATATATATATATATATATATATATATATATATATATATATATATATTGTGTGTGTATAAAATAATATCTTTTTTTTTATTATTATTATTATAAAATTTTTAAAAACTTAGTTGTTTTTTCCATTACAAAAATTGTGGCAGAACCAATAATTAATATGCATTTTATATATATATATATATATATGTATTAAAATGTTGTATGTATATATATATCGTGTGTGTGTGTGTGTAAAATAAATAATTATAAAGAAGCGGGAGAGCAAGCTTCTTGTAAAACAAGGTTTTTCTAAATGTATAGCTCTGCTAGATTTTTTAACATTATTATCATCGTGACACTCATGTTTAGGAAGAAGGATGTATATCGTTGTCTTGTTCTGTCTGTATGTGTTTCTGAAGGAGGTTTTTCCTCTCTTGTGTGTGTTTGCAGTGACGCCGAGGACAAGCCGGAGCCCAAAGAGAAGAGCCGAAAGTCTCAGCGCTACCATCCCTACAAAGAGCGTCACGCCGGCGGCTCGGCGGACAAGAAGCCCGCTCACAGGAACCGGGTGTTCATTAGCAATATCCCTTATGATATGAAGTGGCAGGCAATTAAAGATCTAATGCGTGAGAAAGGTAACCCAGGCCGCGTCCCGTCCTCTCCCTCTCTCAGCTTTAGCTCGTGTCTGTCTCGACGATGTAGAGAAGAATCTCGGACAGGGCAGTTGAATCTGTTCTGGTGTGAATATATATATATTTGTTTATATATATGCATATGTTCTGGTGGTGTTTGCTGTAGTCATGATTCACTCTAGTGTTGAAGGATTGTACAGGTGGGTGGACTTGATTGTGATTTTTCTACCTGTAGCATCATGTCTAGAGGAATGAATGTAGTGCTAGGTGTTCGTGGAGGTGCTGTTGGAGGAGCGGGTCTCAGCTGTGTGTGTGTGTGTTTCACTGGGCTTTTCTACCTGTAGCGTTGCACCCAGGGAGACCGGACCACTGGTGATTTAAATGCCTTGTTCTCTGTGGTATTTTCCCTTTGTATGTCTCATGTAGTTGGTGAGGTTACATACGTGGAACTCTTTAAGGATGGAGAAGGAAAGTCAAGGGTAAGTGTTGGTGACTCTGCGCTGTCTGTGAGGTTTAAAAGGCCTCCACAGCATCACTCTCATGTGCTCAGGGACACGTTAGAGCCGAAATACTGGCGTCGCTTTGACCTCGGGACGGTGTGTTGATGTGTAGAGTTACAGTAAAGTCTAATAAGATGATTATTTGGATTATTTGGTGACCCGTTTGGCTGGGGTCCATCTGATGATTGCTTAGGTGTTTTTGATTTGGACGTAACTGATCTACGAGAGTCATCCGTCAGGTGTCTTTCCTCAAACCCCTTCATCCATCTGTCTGTTCCCTTCTCTCTCTTTCTCTGTCCTTTAACAACAAGATCCAGTTTCATTTGCCCCGAGTTCATCCGTCATCTCACTGTAGCTCAATGAAAACCGCTCGTTAAAGTAGAGTCATGAGCATGTGCTGTAATCGATCTTCCTGAAGCACTAATGATCAGTCAATCAATCAATCAGCTGTTTGTCTTTGAGCTGAAGTGGTTCTGATGATGTTCTTTCTTGTCCTTCTCTCTCCTCCTGGTTCTCCGTGGACTCGCTCCTGCAGGGCTGTGGGTAAGAACCGGCTTCTAGAAAAACCCAACACATTTTCATTGATGCATTTGAGGACTCAAGTCGAAATTATTTCTGTTTTCACAAGCATTTAAAAAGACTGTCAACGGTGAAATAATAAAGGGACTTACGTGCTTTATAAGCAGTCTTATAAAAAAATGTTTTCAAGCTTTTTTTCAGGGCTTGGACAAACTTAAATGAATTCATAATAATATATTATGAAATTATAAAAATCATTGAAAAAAATTAGCAGCAATTTTAAATGTTTATTTAAATTAGCTAAATATTAATAAAATGCCTGCATATATAAAAATTTTTTTACAAGCATTTCAAAAGGTAATCAACTGTGAAATAAAGCTACTTAAATAGATTTATAAGCAGTAAGAAACTATTATTGTTAATTTTATATTTTTTTTTTCCAAGCACTGAAAAAAAGCAATAAGCAATTTTAAATATTTGTATAAAATAAATAAAAACATATATTTTAAAGTAAATAGGAATAAATTAAAACCATCCATTGTTGGGTATTATTATTATTCATATTTTTACAAACATTTAAAAATGAATCATCTGTGAAATAAAGGTAGGAAATTATTCATCATTTTTCAAGCATTGAAAATTTTAAGTAATATCTAAAACCGTAAGTAAATATAAATTAATTAAAACAATGGAATTTATTTTATTTTTGGGGGGGGGGGGGGCAGGGGTATCTAACAGCAGCGTTTAGTGTTTAAGTAGAAATTATTATTATTATTAGTATTGTTTATATTTTTCCAAGCATTAAAATGAGTAATCATCTGTTAATGAGAGCCAGTTGAACAGTTTTCTGTGATGAGCAGCGCAGGTTTACTGTCGGTTTCTGACGCTCTTCTCCTTCAGAGTGGTTGAGTTCAAAGATGAAGAGTTTGTGAAGAAAGCCATCGAGGTCATGAGCAAACACGATCTGAACGGACGGCCGCTGAACATCAAGGAGGCAAGCGCTCGCTTCACTGTGCTGTGTGGAGTGTGTCTGTGCCGAGGGATGCTAACGTGTGTGTGTGTGTGTGTGTGTTTCAGGATCCCGACGGGGAGCACGCGCGGCGCGTCCTGCAGAGATCAGGCCGGATGTTCGGAGCGGGCCGAGGGCAGGACACCGGGGTAAACATCCCTCCCTCCATCGCCAACAACCCCAACATCCCTCCGGAGATCCTGAGCGCGCTGCAGGCCGGACGGCTCGGGACCACCGTCTTCATTGCCAACGTGAGTCTCAACCGGCTTCTGAAATCTAATTCTGGGATTAGAAAGTCTTAAATCTATTTAAATGCAAACAATGAATCTCTTCCTCATCCTTAATTAAATCCAGACACATTTCCTGGAATGAAAATGAAGTGAGTTTATGATTAAAACAATAATAGTCAATAAGTAATGGGAACATGTTTCCTGTTTGAATGAAGCACATTTTTCTGATGTTTGTTCATGTTTTAATCATAAACTCACTTCCTTTCGATCAGTTTCTCAGAAAACGACACTTTGTGTTTAATGTTATTTTGCTTCTCCAGTAAACGTGGACTGAATCCTGGGATCCAATCATATAAACTGAATTCACTGTATAACGTGGAACGCCACGGAATCAGTCAAAGTTTGGATGAATAGATCAAAAGTTCTAGGTTCTTACACTAAAATCAATCAAATGGCAATATGGACTAGTATCTGTAAATATTAAGCTCCAGAAAGAGTTTATATATTATGAAACACAGCATGCACTGAAGCACATTTGAGTAAAACTATTTGTGATATACACACTGAAGTGTAAAGATATTCAACTCGCCAAAATAAAAGTTTGTTCAGAGTTCTGTGACCCGTGAAACTTTTAATATATTGTTGGTAAATTGCATAGTTTTAATTATTTGAATAAATCAGACATGCTTTTTGATTAATAAAATATAAAAAAAAAGTATTTAAACATTAAAAATGTTAAAAAAGTTAAAAAACTAAAAAGAAAACTGAATTTGGGAAAAGGATTTGTTAGGGTTCTACAGATGAGAATTGTTCTCTGTGTGCTGCAGCTGGACTTTAAGGTGGGCTGGAAGAAGCTGAAGGAAGTGTTCAGTATGGCAGGGACGGTGAGGAGAGCCGACGTCAAAGAAGACAAAGACGGGAAGAGCCGAGGCATGGGGACCGTCACCTTCGAGCAGCCGCTGGAGGCCGTCCAGGCCATCTGTATCCTCTGAGACCAGACACATGAGGATAGAGCATGAGGACCTATCTGATTTAAACAGGGATGGAACGATTAACCACGAGCTGAAAATCGATTCAATATGTGACGATTCAAATCGGTTGAGATGCTAAACAAATCACGATTCAGTCAGTGGGAGGAGTTTATATGAATGTGTGTCTGTTTGAAAGTTTAGATGGTATTTATCCTGTTCATCTTTCTCTGTATGAAGCATATTAAAGTTCATAAGTGCAGCGCTGCTTTGTTTACAGCGGTAACCAAGGAAACGCTCTAAGCTCCCCCTGCTGGCCGAGAGTGGATCTGCGTCTCGTTCAGCTCGTCTGCTGCTTCTGTCATAAAGATATTTCTTAGTCAAACCATTCTGTTTTTGCTTCAGATTTTGAAATTATACAATCTAATTTAGATTTAAAGCTGCTCATGTCGAATGTGTGCAGCATCTTTGTTTGGATCGTGATTAAAATGCAGAGGTTGGCTTGAATGAGTCTTGTTTTAAAAATTCTATTTAGTTTTATTTACATTTTACATTACATTTAAATTAAGTTATTTAGCAGACGCTTTTATCCAAAGTGACTTACAAAAGAGGACAACAGAAGCAATCAAAACCAATAATATGCAAGTGCTACATTAGTATATTATTAGTGTTATATTTCCAGTTCACAAAGAAACATGCAGCATTTTGTCCAAGCAATGATAAAAGCACACATCTATTTTATAAATTGTCTTCTCATTTTGTAAAAAAAAAAAAAAAAAAAATTGTGAATCGTTACTTTCCTAGGTTTAATGGAAGAAGTGAACATTTTAATGAATGCATATCAGCACACTTTCCCCTGCAGTGCTGTGTATATAAAGTTTTCTGAAATGTTAAATATGAATGAGAGAATGCAAATGAGGCATTATTTAATTAACTATGCACTCATTTGCAGAACATTGAATTAAAAACTCTTGTTTGTTCTGGTTTTCTCTTTTTGTCATCTAGACACCTTAAAAAAATGAACGATTTAATGTAATTTGTGGATTTGCAGTTAAGTCTGGTTGTGAGTGTGTCACTTGTTAGTGTGCACTGCAGTTAGTGTGCTGTGTAGGGGTCTTCCTTCACTCGCGCTCTCAGCTATGTTCAACGGTCAGATGCTGTTCGACAGACAGATGCACGTCAAAATGGTGAGCTCCAGCGTTTGTTTTCATGCAGCTTGTGTGTGTGTGTGTGTGTGTGTGTGTGTTTGTGAAGCTCAGACTCATGCATCTGTTGTGTGTTTATTGTAGGATGATAAATCACTTCCTCCAGATGACTTCCGTCCTGCAGAGAAACCGCCGCAGTTACCCAGTAAGAGCCTTGTGCGCTCGTTTAGGACTGTGTTTAGAGATGTGTGTGTTTCTCTAAGTGTGTGTGTGTGTGTGTGTGTGTGCTGCAGGAGGTCTGGGCGGCATCGGGATGGGTTTGGGTCCCGGCGGTCAGCCAATCAATGCCAACCGTCTGAGTGGAGGAGCCCCTGGAGGTGTGTTCATGTTTGTGAAATTATGCACGTGCATTTTATTTTTAAAGCATGCATATTTGCATTATTAATGTGCATGTGAAAAAAAGCATTATTTTGTAAAGATTCAGATGAGGCAATGAATCGAGTGTTTTAGTTAATTTATTTAAATGGACTGTTGCTTGATTCATCCACTCGAACGAATCAATCTGACTTGAAGTCTTGAATCGCTGAGAGCTAATGATCATAAAAAGGTTGATATGATGATGTTTGTTTGTCAGCAGTAAGATCACTGAATCTTGTGTGTGTCAGACTCCTGCTGGGATTGATGAGTTAACGCAGGATTGGTTGTTTGACAGGGATGGACGCGCCGGGATGCAGCAACATGAACCGCATGAGTGGTGAGAGTCACGTTCATCTGGAGCAGATCCTTCAGAGATCATGTGAGGAGGCTCATCTGTGTGTGTGTGTGTGTGTGTGTGTGTAGGGATGGGCGCAGGCTTCTCCGGGATGGACTGTATGGGTGGAATGGGAGGATTTGGAGGCAGAGACATGGCACCCATGGGACGAATGGGAGGTAAGACAGCACCGTTTCTGTCAAATCAACCAAATTACAGATTTTGTTACTGTTTTATCTGAAGAAAGGCATGCAGGAATAGTGATGAAAGCCAAAATATTAAATGTCACAGATAAATATTTACTCAATAATCCAGTTTTTTTGTCGAGGAGAAGGCCAAAATGACAATTTTCAGGTGAGATTTGGAGCCAGGGGCGTAAATATGACTTTAAAGAAAGATGTTATCTGTACATTGAGATAGTAAAACCTGTTGACTTTAGCAATCTTTAGCAGTATTTGATAGTTCTTCAACTTTTCATCAGCCGTCTTCATTTTTAAGGCCACATATGGCTCATTCCCAGAAATATGAGCGTCCAGGAGTGAATTATGAAAACTAAGTGTTGGCTCGCTGCATTTAGCTTCCAAGTTCTTTTTCTTATAGAAAGAAATGTTTGAAGAACAAATAATGCTGAAACATAAAATACATCTTATTTCCCTCTATCAAAACATTAACCATCTGAGTGATAAAAACACTCTTTTTCCAAAGTTTGGACGCTTCTAACACAAGAAGTATTAAAGGTGTCTCCGTGTAATTGTAGATTCTGGTGGTCAACAAACGTTTGTTTTGCGATGTTCATTTTTAAAGCCGTATATGGATTATTTCCAGAGATGTGAGGACAGCAGTGTGGATGTGTGTGAAGCAGCTCTTCTGGAGACTAACGCAGTGTTTGTGCGCAGATGTGTATCGCTCTGGAATGGGAGGAGGGATGGACAGAGACTTCGGCAGAGGAGACATGGGAATGAGCCGGCCCTTCGGAGACTCGTTTGGAGGTGTGTGTGTGTGTGTGTGTGTGTCTCTCTCTCTCTGTCTGTGTGTGTGTGTGTGTGTGTGTGTGTGAGCTGATGCTGACGCTCTGCTCTCTGTCCATCAGGTGGAGGATATGCAGGAATGGGGAATGCTGGGATGGGACCCATGGGCTCTGGATTAGGTCACACACAAAATTACACTCATGAAATTCATTCTGATTTGACACAAACCCTTTTTAAGGGATTCTGTGGGTCTTAATTCACTCTTCCGTAAATTAAAGAAAAAAAAAAAACATTTCAGTTTCCTTTCCTTCAACCTGCAGAAACCCTGAGCAGTCGTTATGACTCTGAGTAATATCTACAGTATGTATATAAGTGTGTGTGTGTGTGTGTGTGTGTGTGTGTTTCAGGAGGCGGAGTCATGGGGAATATGGGAATGGATCGCATGAACTCCGGCTTCGACCGGATGGGCGGGAACATGGACATGGGGCGTGGCTTCGGACAGTATGGAGGCGGGTCGGGTCACATGGGTGGAATGAGTGACAGGGGGGCGGGGTCTAAGGCCGGATGCCAGATCTTTGTGAGAAACGTACGTATGACAATGAGTGAACATACACGTGTGTGTGTGTGTTACTGGAGTGTGTTTGATAGGATCTTCTCTCTGTGTGTGTTTCTTTAGCTCTCGTACGATCTGACCTGGCAGAAGCTCAAGGAGAAGTTCAGTCACTGTGGTACGTGAGTCGGTCTCATTTCTACCACAGCAGCATCTGATTGAACACGTCACAAGCTCAAAAACAAACCTCTCTGGTGTTCTTCAGGTCAGGTGATGTACGCCGAGATCAAGATGGAGAACGGCAGATCTAAAGGCTGCGGCACGGTGCGCTTCGACTCTCCTGAGAGCGCAGAGAAAGCCTGCAGGATGATGAACGGAACCAAGATCAACGGACGAGAGGTCGACGTCCGTATCGACCGCAACGCTTGACTCACACACACACACACACACACACACACACAGAGGCCAGCTTTTGTTTTGTTTTAAAAACATCATGACTGTCATATCAGCGATCTCACCAGCTTCAGCTCCACGTGTTAGAGACCACCTTCACTTTTGCTTTCTTTTGTAAAACATTTTAATTTGTGGGACGTCTGTCTCTGACTACATTTTAAGAAATAAAAAGCTGGCTGTTGTAAATCCAGTCTGGGTCTCGGTCTGTCAGATCTCACACACACACACACACACACAAACATCAGGCGTCCAGTTCTTGACATTTTTAGTATTCCCAAAAATACTACTCAGGAATGTGTTTACAAAACTCATATTCTTAAAAATCTTTGTTTAAAATAACTTCTCCACGTCTTCAAAGATGTTTGTGTTCATTACACTAGCTTCATAAAACACATAATACAACATCATTCATTGTTTATAATCAAAGGATAAGAAAATGTTTATCTTAAGAACTATAACTTTTTTTTCTTAATATTCGGATGAATCCAGCGCCGGGTCATTTTCAGGACCGTAAGCTTGTGTACGTGATAAAAAACAAACCAGAAACCCATTTTGTGCACCATGAGAGTGTTTTATTGACAGTAATCAGAGAGATGAGGTAGATCGTGAGTATTAAACATGTGCGGAGACGAGGGATCCTGAAACTACAAACACTCGGAGAGAAAACCGGAACATACCCAGGAAATAAACCATGAACTGAGTACAATCAGAGGTTGATTACTAAAACAACTCAATGAGAACTACACACTTATTAATATTCATCACATTGACTAAAATCCCTGAGCAATAATGTTTTATGAAGAATCAACTGTTGCCATCATGAAAATAAACTGGGAAACAAGACAAAATGTGCTTATTACTATATATATATTTTTACTTATTTTAATTTTTTTACTTTTTTTTTATTATTACTTAGAATTTTATGATGCAATATTTATAAAATGTGTTATTTTTTACCAGGGTCATTTTTGACTACAAAGGTACCAAGTGAATTTTTTTTCACCCTTTAACATCTGAATCCTGTAGTCTTTCTTTATGAAGCCGTGATTTGTTTGTGTTCATATATCTAATGCGACAAAATAAATAAATAATCAAATGACTTTCTATTCTGACGAAGCAAAAAAAAAAAAGCAATACATTACTTTTAAAGACTTTTAAAAAGCATAAAAGGATGTTTTATGTGAATATATATAATTTGTACTGTGAGGTCAAAAGCATCCCTTGTAACAGAATCACTTCATGCACCACTGTCTGATGTGAATGAGGACGAGGCAGTGAAGAAAAACTCCATGAAGTGTCCTCACATGATCGTTGTCTCCTGATGGAGCGAGGCGTTCCCGTCAGTCACTGCAGGAGCGGATGGGATTGTTCCCGATGATCCCGAGCTCGTAGAGGATGGACAGCGTGGCGAAGAGCACGTAACACACCAGAGACACCACACCCAGCTTCCAGTCCAGCTTCCAGCCGTTGATGTGAACGGCCACGAAGAGGAAGACGATGGAGAGCAGCAGCGTGGCGGACATGAAGACCAGACCGCTGCTGTTGACCTCCACCGGTGACCCCGTGTCCACAAACACCGTCTTGATGAACCACGGCAGACCCAGACACAGCATGTCGAAGACGTTTGAGCCCACGATGTTGGACATGGCCATGTCAGCTTTACCTTCTCGAGCGACCATCACACTGGCCACGGTGTCCGGGATGCTGGTTCCCGCCGCCAGGAGCGTCATTCCCATCACTGTGTCCGGGATTCCCAGCGTCTCGCCTGAACACAGACAGCAGATCCTGCTAAGATGCTAAAAGAGTCTCTTAATTACAGACATAACAGTCGGTCTGTCATCGTTTACTCTCGTTACAAACCAGAGTCTCTTTCTTCCGTTCAACACACACAAACGAACAGTTGACTGTAGACGTAAAATCAATCAGTGATGAAAAATTCTCAGCTTTTAAAAAAAAAAGTTATAGTTTATTCATTCTTTATGGAGAATTATTTGTTCTAACTACCTTGAAGTCACCCGAACTTTCCATTATTTATTTTTATTGATTATTTTATTCTATTCATATATTATTGCTATTACTATGTATTTGTTTTTAATATGACTACTCTTGTTGTACCTTTTTAGGAATTGGTTAAAGTTGTTTGATATAACTAAAATTAAATAGCTGGAGTATGAATTTTTTTTGCATGTGTTAAATTCGCATGATTAACCTAATGAGATTTTATTGAGAGAGAACAGAAGCCAAACTTTAAAATGCAGATATAAAGCTATAAATATTTGTGGTTTTTGATAAAAGTCTCAGCAAAAACAGTAAAATTGTGAAATATTATTCTAATGTAAAATATCAGTTTTCTGTGTGAATCTGTGTTAAAGTGTAATGTATTTCTGTGATGCTCCGCTGTATTTTCAGCATCATTCCTCCAGTCTTCAGTGTCACATGATCTTCAGAAATCAGAATAATATGATGATTTACTGCTCGAGAATATAAAAACTGATACATTACCACTAAGTTTAGACTAATATTTAAAATATAAAAAAGAAGAAAAAAATATGAATCAAGGATGCATTCAATTTCTTAAAAATAAAGATAATGATACAAGATATTTATGTTTCAAATAAATGCTGTTCTTCTGACCTTTCTATTAATCTGTGAATCCTGAAAAATAAAATGTAACAGTTTTAAACACGTAATAATAATCAGAAATTTTTCTTGAGCAGTAAATCATCATATTTTCATGATTTCTGAAGATCATGTGACACTGAAGACTGGAGGAATGATGCTGAAAATACAGCGGAGCATCACAGAAATAAATTACACTTTAACACAGATTCACACAGAGAACAGCTGTTTAAAACTCTAATAATATTTCGCTGTTTTACAGTTAATAAAGTCAGTCCTGGCGAGCAGAAGAGAGCTGTTTCTGAAAGGTTAAAGATCTATCACGAGCGTCTCTGAGCTGTTATTCAGGGGCAGGAGGTTGAGGGTGACGTCCTCGTCCTCGTCCTCAGGGTTTCTCTCTCAGTACCTGCTCAGAGTCGCTCTAAAGCTCCTCCGGCTCTCCAGCGCTCATGTGCATCTGTGTGACCGTGGGCAGGATAATAATCCTATTATATGGGGCTGCATCACATGGTTTCTCACACACCCCGTGGGCTTCAGCCGGCTGTAATCCAGCACAGACCGACCGGAGAGACTCGAGACTCCAGCATCATAATCCTTCAGGATACAGCGCTGGTATTTCAGGAATGGAGAGGAGAGCATGTGACCCGCTTAAAAACCTGACATCTGCAGCACAGCTACATGACGACTGCTGCTAGGAACTGTATTAAAAACTTATTAAAAACTTACTCATTAAAAAACAAATAAGCAAACCCAGCTCAGGTGACAAAAAGTAACACAAAAGTAACAATGCATTACTTTCCATTAAAACTAAGAAATGCAATTAGTAACTTTTTATGGAGTTGTGTAATATTGTAATGCATTACTTTTAAAAGTAACTTTCCCCAGCACTGGCACTTTCTCGTTTCTAGCAGCTACTTAAAGGAATGCAATAGGGCTGAAATCTTTACCATGATTTAAATCATTTTTAGCCAAAGTAAAGAACAACATTACAAAATAGTAATTCTGCCTGAAATCAGAGACATTACTAATTTAAATTAAAGCCATATCTTTGGTTTATTAACATCATTGATTAAATGGATGATAATTAATTTTGGAAAATGTTAAACTCACATCATACTATTTGACAACCAGCTATTTTTCACCTGTGACATATGATCATATTTTCATAAATGCTTTTTTAGAATCACTTAGTCTCACTTTGAACAAAACCATCAAACATTTCGATCTCTTAATCGAACAAAACCAACCAATATTTAAACCTCGTAATCGAACAAAACCAATATTTAAAACTCGTAATCAAACAAAAACAATATTTAAATCTCGTAAACGGATAAAACCAATATTTAAATCTCGTAATCGGATAAAACTGATATTTAAATCTCGTAATCGGATAAAACCAATATTTAAAACTCGTAATCAAACAAAAACAATATTTAAATTTTGTAATCTGATAAAACTAATATTTAAATCTCGTAATCGGATAAAACCAATATTTAAAATGTAATCAAACAAAACCAATATTGAAATCTCATAATCGAATAAAACCAATATTTAAACCTCGTAATTGAATATAGCCAATATTTAAACCTCGTAATCGAACAAAACCAATATTTAAATCTCGTAATCGAATATAGCCAATATTTAAACCTCGTAATCGAACAAAACCGATATTTAAATCTCGTAATCGGATAAAACAATATTTAAACCTCGTAATCAGATAAAACCAATATTTAAACCTCGTAATCGAACAAAACCGATATTTAAATCTCGTAATCGGATTAAAACCGATATTTAAAACCAGTAATCGGATAAAAACCGATATTTAAAACTTGTAATCAGCTAAAACCGATATTTAAATCATGTAATCGAACAAAACCAATATTTAAAACTAGAAATCGGATAAAACCAATATTTAAATCTCGTAATTGGATAAAACAAATATTTAAATCTTGTAATCGAATAAAGCCAAACAAAACAGTGTGACTTTCTGTAATGTGTTGTGTATTGAGAATAGTGCTACAGTATGTAACTAAACTTGACTTGCGTTCCTGTAGCTCATCCGGTTGATGTTCTCAACACAAAGATTGTGGGTTTGATTCCCATTACTTGATTCCCATAAATCACTGCAACAACAGAACAAACAGACGAAAGTATGTTTACCGACGACGGTGACCATCCACACCAGCACGTATGTGAATGCAGAGATCCAGACAGCCGACATCAGGAAGGTGATCATGTAGCACTTCCTCCAGAAGCGTCTCCTGCAGTCAGGAACGGTCAGGAACAGCAGCACAATGACTGGCAGGGACAGAACCCACAGGATCCGCTTCAGATCGTGTTCCGGCATCGTGAACACACTCTTCTGCTCTGAGAGACAGAGAGAAACATGCAAATGTGAGGCTGCTGAAAAATAACTACTTTATTTTAGTTAACTACTTTCTCGTGCATCACCTTACACTGGAAAAAAACAATTTCAGTGCAAGTTTTTGATGAGATTCTTTTTAGGGATTACCAAAATTATAATAAAAAGACTTTAATTTGATCACGTACCATCGGTTATCTCGTTCAGTCCGTGCAGGCTGAGAGAGAGGTGGGAATATCCGGAGTCGTCCTGGAAGATGCCGCTGTCGGCTCGGGAGCGACGGTGAAGGCGGAGGCTGCTGTCATCACTCCATCCCATCAGCGGCTGCTGTTCGTCTGGCTCCCGCGAGTTCTTATTCAGACACAAGCAGCACGGGCTGAAGCGCTGCATCACGTACTCGCTGATCTTCAGATCGAAACACAGCACACACACGTACACGCCATACACCAGCAGAAGACATGCGCTGTCATACCTGCAGACACAACCATCAGATCACAGTCAAAGCTGAGGGCTATGAAGTTAGAGCATATATAAACATGTATTCAGCGGATCATGTACTTTTTTTAGGCCAAGCTGTGAGTGATGTTTGCAATTTGTTGAAAGTGAATTGCAAGTTGTTGCAAAAAAAAAAAAGTCTGAAATGAACTTGTAAAAAAAAAATTGGGGGGTGGGGGGGGGTTCCTCAGTATGGCTGTGGTCATCTTGCAAAAATTTGGAGCCAGAATCTGCACAGCAGTGATTTGTCTTGGAGCCAGAATCTGTGCAGTACTGATTCATCTGGAGCCAGAATCTGCGCAGGACTGATTCGTTAGGAGCCAGAATCTGCGCAGGACTGATTCGTTAGGAGCCAGAATCTGTACAGGAATGATTCGTTTGGAGCCAGAATCTGTACAGGAATGATTCGTTTGGAGCCAGAATCTGTACAGGAATGATTCGTTTGGAGCCAGAATCTGTACAGGAATGATTCGTTTGGAGCCAGAATCTGTACAGGAATGATTCGTTTGGAGCCAGAATCTGTACAGGAATGATTCGTCTGGAGCCAGAATCTGCGCAAGACTGATTCATTTGAAGCCAGAATCTGTACAGGAATGATTCGTTTGGAGCCAGAATCTGTACAGGAATGATTCGTCTGGAGCCAGAATCTGCACAGGACTGATTCATTTGAAGCCAGAATCTGTACAGGAATGATTCGTCTGGAGCCAGAATCTGCGCAGGACTGATTCATTTGAAGCCAGAATCTGTACAGGAATGATTCGTCTGGAGCCAGAATCTGCGCAAGACTGATTCATTTGAAGCCAGAATCTGTACAGGAATGATTCGTTTGGAGCCAGAATCTGTACAGGAATGATTCGTTTGGAGCCAGAATCTGTACAGGAATGATTAGTTTGGAGCCAGAATCTGCAAAAGACTGATTCATTTGAAGCCAGAATCTGCAAAAGACTGATTCATCTGGAGCCAGAATCTGCAAAAGACTGATTCATCTGGAGCCAGAATCTGCAAAAGACTGATTCATCTGAAGCCAGAATCTGCAAAAGACTGATTCATCTGGAGCCAGAATCTGCAAAAGACTGATTCATCTGAAGCCAGAATCTGTACAGGAATGATTCATTTGGAGCCAGAATCAGAGCTCACAATCATTACACCACTCCCAGTTTTTATAGCAACAAATAACAAATTAAATGCAAACTTGTTAGAAAAACGAACATCAGCGTGACAAGAACTACCTAACCAATGATTGAAACTGTCTTCGGTAAAAATTTATCTGAAGTATAATTAGAAATTTTAGCTTGATTAATGTCCAGTAGTTTACATGGAGAGTGAAGGGTTTTTTAGCAAGCCACCGGATGGCAATCAAAATGTTTTTGGCTTTGCTTTTCAGAACGTCTGCAGAGCACTTGTTATGAGCAGAGTGCTGCTACTTTACTAACTGATCAAACAGCATTTTTATTAAAAACTGTTTTGTTCCGACTCATAGCAGACTCACCAGTGAACTCTGTTATCTGAGATGATGGCGATGACTGCAGAGACGCTGATGGCGTACGCCACACAATCCCTGAACAACGGCCAGCAGGAGAGACGACCCACCTGAACAGAGTAAAACACATCAGATGAATAACGAGCGTGTTGTGTGTGTGTGTGTGTGTGTGTGTGTGTGTGTGAGGTTACTCACAGCAGAGGTCAGCAGGCCACACGCCGCACAGATGCACAGCAGGTTATAGACGGCCGAGCCCATGATGGTGCTCACACCGATGTCTCCCTTCGTCACGAACACACCTGAGCACAAACACACCTGATGATACTTTCAGCTATATAGTATAAACAGAAGATCATACAGCAACCTCCTTCAAAAAAGCTAAATTTAAATAAGTTTCTAAATATGGTTTGTCTTTATGTGTCGACTTTGTGTCAGAAAAAAAAAGGATTACCCAGAAACGCCGTGACGAGTTCCGGTGCCGAGCTCCCAGCCGCCATGAAAGTAGCTCCAGCGACGTCCTGCGAAAGACCGAGACCTGAAACACACACAGATCTGGTGAAATCACACTGAACACACACACACACACAGCAGAAATCTGACAAACCACGGCTTACGCTCGCTGATGAGCTCCAGAGATGGCAGGAAGTAATCATCACACACAATCGACACGGACAGAAGCATGTAGAAAATGATCATGAAATAAATCAGAATCCCTCCATCCTTCCTCTCCTGAACCGTGAAGAATCCTTCAGGAAATTCAGACGACTGCGGCGGGATGCATTCAGACGCATTTTCTAAAACACACACACAGATCTTCGTTTTAGGGTTAGGGTTTGACCTTTTGGTGCTGCTCACATGGTGGTCCAAGATTTTCTTCAATGCAATGAATGTATTATATTTTAGTTCATTAATGTTTTTTTTTTTTTTTTTTAATTTAAAAAAATATATTTTTGTGTGTTTACCAAGTTTTGTATCATTCTGATGAAGCAAGCAAGAAAAAAAGAAGAGAAGAGAGGACAGAAGAGAATCAGAGGGTTATAGACCATTAACATTCAGAAATATCAGTTTAACAGCACTTGACAAAAGTTGAATAATGACTCCTTTGTCTTCTGGAGAGCTGCTTTACAGCACAAGCAGTATTTGTTTCATAACTGTTTAATTTTGCAGCATTAACACTGTTATTTTTTCTGTTTATCTGAAACAGAAGCTGTCTGTATTATATTCAGTGCTGTAGAAACACACGTGTCTGGATGCTGGGTGAATGAATGAAATCTCTCTCACCGAGGTCTCTCCGGACTCTCACTTCAGCCGAATCCTGAAAACTCTTCCCAACGTAGAAGACGAGATGAACCACGGCGAATATCAGCAAAACTACAGCGATGATGTACAGCAGAACGTCTCTGCGCTTCCTTCTGTGAAGAACCACGTCTGTCCTCATCATTCCCACCGACTAGAGACACGCAAGGAGAGACACTGAGCCACCACAGCTCAGCTCAGAGAGAGAGAGAGAGAGTGTGTGTGTGTGAGAGAGAGAGTGTGTGTGTGTGTGTCACGGGACTCTTTATTCTGCATGAATGAGTCTCAAGCCTTCAGGGCTGAAGTGGTTTGACAAATACAAATGTTATCACACACAATGATGTGCCTCTTAAAGGAGATCATTTGATTTTCCGCACATATTCAGCGTGTGATGAGTCTGATTTGTTCATTTTTCACGGCTTGTCCACAACAAGTTTGATGAGATTGTACACATTTTCCGTCTCCTCACCTTCTAAAAATTACAGAAATAGTTCATGTTTTCATTTTAGTATAGGTTAATAAAATTTTAATTATTTAGTTAATTATTATTATTTTCCTTAAATACTTATTTTACATTATAATGAATTATTAAAATACATATATATTTTTAAATATTTGTATTATGTAGTAGTAGTAGTTATAAAATACAAAATTGCTGTGCTTATTTTATTATTATTTACAATAAAATTAATATGTAATCTTGAAATTTTGGGCCAAATTGTGCAAACAAGCAACAAATCTGGATCATAAAAAAACCGCATATTAAATTATAATTGCATTTTTTTTTTTACACACACAACACTTTTACTCCACATTGTGCAGTGCTGACTTATCTTATGAGCTGTTATGATGTTATTATAAGATTCTGCAAACACACTGACAAATTCATTTCAAACTTCATTGAGATCAGGAGGAACAGAATTCAACTTTAGACTTTAATCAGCTTTAAAAAGATTAAAAAGATACAGAAAAATGGTTCTGAATGAGAAAGCTGACAAATGTTTCAAAACTGTGAACTGAATGTGTTCAAAATATAAATACAGTGAGTACAATAAAAATATAGGACTTAAATGTTCTCGTCAGTTTAAACGCTTCAGCGCTGTGGCTGTTATGGAGCTAAAACAGGCTCAAAATTAATCAATCTTATTTTGTGGATGTAAATTTGGTTGTGCATTTGCAAAACAACATTTTCTGTGAATATGAATAACGTTACGAGTTTGTGAGTTCGCAAATATATCTTTTTTTTTGGTAACACTTTACTTAAAACATTTATAAATATATATTGCATTAAAAAGTACTTTTTTTGCAGCAAAACAGAATATCAGAATTATTTCTGAAGGACCGTGTGACTGGAGTAATGATGATAAAAATTCAGCTTTAAATCTTAGTCAATTACATTTTTAAATATATTCAAATAGAAAACAGTTATTTAAAATAGGCTAGTAAAAGAAAATCAAAATTGTACTGTTTTACTGTACTTTGGATCAAATAAACACAGGCTTGGTGAACAGAGACTTTACAAGTTTACTGTTCAAAAACTTATTTTCTCTAATGTCTAGCTTTTAATAGGCGTAGAAATATATAACTGCTGGACAACAACAAATAATAATTATGTGTTTATATACTACAAACACTTCTTTCATCACATAATAATAAGGCAGAATAGATTCTATACTGTAATAAATGCAATTAGCACTGCATTGTTCATATACTTTATTTATCACCTGCTGGAGATGACTCGAAAAAACATATATTGTCCCAATGGTATGTTTAATGTGTTCATGTTTCCAAAAGTGTCTGGATGCTTTTGCCCATATTAGGAGTTTCCTGGTATGACTTTCTGCGTGAGAGCGGCCTCTGGCTTTAAATATGAATGAAACACACACTTCATAAGTGTGTATAGTGCTCCTTGATGTTCATCTCGCCTTCTGGGTCCATCATATCATGTCATGCGCAGACTATCCTGTCTCTTTGAGTTGAAATCTATATTTACTCACACCAGCTCTTGAAAACATCTATTTGAACACACTTGACCAAGAAAATAATCTATGACCCTGACTGTTATAATGCCTTATAACACTCATTGTTAAACCTTTAGAAAATATAATGCATAAAAAACATGGCAAACAAACTTATAATGCATTTTAACTTTGGCTACAATTATTAATGAAAAGATTTAATGCATTAAAACGTACATAATGCATTATACACAAAGGCTTTGTTTTGAGAATATGACATAGCTATTGGATTTTAATTTTGTAAACACATTAATTTTGAGACTATTTTAGCTCCATATGTTAACTCTGAATCATTGTCTTTGTGTTTTTGCTCTTGAAGCCCATCGATGAGAGTTTATCCAATCAGAAAGCGAATCAGTGTTTCAGATCTGAGGAACCGGATCCAGTTTTGCAGTGAGCTGAACCCGTTCACACTGCTCCACACACAGATCCATTCGGTTCGGATCACATTCACTCTGAATAACGCTCAAGTCACTTTAAATCCGTGGTGTGAACAGAAGTGAAGTGGTTGCTGACGCAGTGATTCTCTCCTCATCCTGCGCTCTAGTGTTCATGTGTGACGACGCACTGAGTACATACTGATCTCATCATCACACAGCATCTGTGTTCAATCCCAGGATCTCTGGTCATGATCGCTGTCCCCAGTGTCCAGAGCTCCTCCGTGCCACACGCGTGCAGGACGCACAACACGCCATCTGATAGTAGTCGTACACGCAGAGACGCGCCTGCACCACCACGTTACAGTTGAAGTATTTATCACGACACTTCTCATCTGAAAAATAGAGATGCAATGAGAATCATATGAAAACATACACACAAAACCCATTGTTTTTTGCATAAGGATAAATATTCATTTTTGCATGAATAAATACTTTGTATAAAGAAAATAAATCCTGTTTTTGCATTCTGAGATTAAATTCATTATAATTAAGCACATTTACCAGCGAATGTATCATTACTGTAAACTCTTTTATTTTTTTGTTTTATAATAGTTTATATTAATTTAGAAGTTTTATGATTTAATTATTTTTGTAATGCATCGAGATGTTTTCTTATTGTTTTTTTTTCAGTAATCGTTATAATTCTCAATGATGACTATCATTTGATTCTTATTTCTGTAATGGAATTTTTTTTATTTAATAAGAGTAAACACTGTAATATATGGAAACTATTAAATAAAAAGCAAAAACTTTATCCCACAATTCTGGCTTTTTTTCTCACAATTCTCAGAACTGCAAAATATTAATAATCTAAAATGCTGCAATTAACTTTTTTTTTTTTTTTCTGTGACAGAAATAAACTTCTATAGAAATACAATATTTATTGTTTCAATAAATATCATCAGCCTGATTTATTTTGCAAATGTAAATAATATATATTTCAGCAATGAGAAACCCATAAAAAAGTATATATATAGTATATCTATAATATAAAAAAAATAGTTTCTTTCTTTTGATTTTGGGTAAACGTGTCAGGATTACCAGAGGTGCTTTTATGCAATGAGCAGATATGAATATGCAGTGACATGTTTACATATTAATGAGGGGACTGACCAATCAGAGGCAGGCAGGGCTCAGGGTGGCACTCCTCCTTGTCATGAGGCTTCAGTGTTTCGTCGCAGAGCTCGCTGGTCATCATGTCATCGGTCAGACAGCGCACCTCTCGCACACGGTAACCTGTCTCACACGTCTTAGAGCACTGCACACACACACACACACACACACACACACATGAGCAGAGCTGATCTGGCTGAGCTGCTGTGTGGTTGTTAGTGTGATGGTCTCACCGCGCTCCAGTCGGTGTGGAACCACTTGGCTCCGCAGGTCTTGATGAAGCAGCTCTGCTGGCTCAGGGGTTTGTCCAGAGACGAGCACTCGTACGCCGGCATCACCATGAAACCCTCGTCTGACCTCATCAGACACACCACTGCCCTCTGCTGACCGCCAGAGCCGCACTCCGCCGAGCACTGACACACACACACACACACACACACACTGCCATCAGAACCTGATCTAAACCAGCCATTCATGAATGCTTTCATCAGTCGAACCCCAATGAACTAAAATATATAAAAAATATATTTAAGTTAG
Source organism: Carassius gibelio (assembly GCF_023724105.1). Classification (NCBI taxonomy): domain Eukaryota; kingdom Metazoa; phylum Chordata; class Actinopteri; order Cypriniformes; family Cyprinidae; genus Carassius; species Carassius gibelio. The sequence continues at coordinate 938,188 of NC_068388.1, forward strand.
TGTGTCAATCATTTATCAGTGCATTCATGTGTTCAGTGGTCACACGAAATGCAGGAAAATTCAAAGTATTTAATATGTTTTAGTGTTTTCAACTGATTCTTTTTGTTTTAAAAAAATATATTTATAATATATTTATATTTATATATTATATAAATATATTTATAAATTATAATTTATAATTTTTATGATTATTCATTTTCAGCATGCCTTTATTTTGATAGTTTTATTTTAAAATCATGTAATTTTGCATTATTTAATTTTAGTGTTTATATACTTATTTTAATTGAGCATTTTTATGGTTTAATTTATTTATTTTTATAATTTCAAAATCATTTATTTTATTTTTGCAGTTGGATTTTATTTTTTTAACCCACTTATTTTAATTATTTTAATTTTGTATTGTTATGACCTAATAAATATTTAGTAAGTGTTTATTTGGATAGTTTTTATATAGATTTAATTTAAATAATAATTTTAAATGAATCGCTTTTTTTACTTTGTAAAGAGGTGCAGTCGTACCTGACTCCAGGGTCCGGTGAACCACTCTGTGCGGCTCTCACAGGGGCCGTTGTTGCAGGGCTGGGCCTCGGGGGGCCGTTGGGCCCCGCAGCTCTCCAGAGGCAGACTGCTGATGTGATTGGTGAGGCACTGAACGCTGCGTGTCCGTATCCCTGCGCCACAGTCAGCCGAACACTGCGTCACACAGCACACAGCAGTGAGAGCGAGCGAGCGACACACACCTGAGCACAGACCGAGAGACTCACCTGAGCGCTCCAGTCACTGAAGAACCAGCTCTTGGTGCACACACCTGCGTCACAGTTCTCCACATCGCTGGGACGCAGCTTCATGTTGCACTCGTCATCTGCCACGATATCACCAACATTACTGACACAGTGCACCTCACGTGACCTTTGACCTACACCGCAGGGCACCGAGCACTGACAACACACACACACACACAGGGCCTGACATTAACACGCGCAAACCACCAAATACTAATCAATATAAGCCCCGTGGAGCCATGGCTTACTGTGAATTTGTAACAGTTGGGGTCATTGTTAGACACGACGTGAAGCGAAATGACTAAAAGCCCCTTAGCTGTTATAAATTCACTGTAAATTACGATTTCACAGGGATTATTGCTTTTATAAACGGTTATTCCATATACGTATTAAGGTTTCACAAGATAAAACAGCAAATAAAGTGTAAAGATATTAATAAAAACAGTATTCTTCCACGAAACAATGTAGCTCCTCAGAAACAGCTGTGGTTGTTACAAAGTGGTTGCCGAGCAACACACAAACGTAAACAGAAAACAACAGCTTTGCACGTGGCTCAGCCAATCAGAATCAAGGACCAGAACTATCTGTTTTATAAGTGAAACAAACTTTTATATATATTGATATATTTAATATATATTCTTTTCCTTCTCGCCGTAGTAATGCTCGTGTGTTTCTAGCTTTACTAATAATACTAGTGCAGTTCTCCAACCCAAGCTCCGCCCACTGTCCTGGAGGAGGCCAATCAGTGTGGAGGAGGGGCCGTGACAGACAGCTGTGACTCACGGGGCTCCAGTCGGAGCGGATGTGCCACTCGCTGCAGATCTTCAGCTGGCAGGAGCTGCTGGTCTCGGGGTGCTCCAGGTGTCTGCAGCGGCTGCTGTGAACGTTCAGTGTGAGGTTAGTGTACGGCTGACGACACAGAACCTGACGATGCTGCACGCCCAAACCACACGTCTTACTGCACTCGGACCACTCGCCGATGTCCCAGCTGAACACACACACATACACACACACACACAGAGAGAGAGACACCAGCAGTGAGATACTACAGCTCCAGGAATAATGTGGATGCACTGAAGGGTGTTTGTTAATTATTGTATTTTTTTATATTTATTATGTAAATTAATTTATTTTAGCTACATTTAAATTGACAAATAATATAATAAGCCCAGTGAAGCCGTGGTTTACAGTGAATTTGTAACAGCTAAGCGTCATTGTTAGACACAACGTAAAGCGAAATGCACTGTAAACCACAGCTCCACAGGGCTTTTATAAAACGGTTATTCCATATACGTAGTAAGGTTTCACAAAATAAAACAGCAAATAAAGTGTAAAGATATTAATAAAAACAGTATTCTTCCACCAAACAATGTAGCTCCTCAGAAACAGTTGTGTTTGTAACAGAGTGGTTGCCGAGCAACACACAAATGTAAACAAAGGTGAATGTTACTTTGTTACTTTGTAATGTACAGCAGCTCTGAACGTGTCTCAGCCAATCAGAATCAAGGAGAGGAACTATCCGCTTTATAATAAATTGTTTGCAACCACTTACCAAAAAAAATAACTTAACTGATGATGATACTATATACTACTTTTACAGACGAGTAAAAGAGCTCGGAATCTGAACATGATAAATTACAAGACAAGGAAAGCATTGGATGTGTGGTTTAGCATGTTACATTCATTTTCTGGACTCATTTCCTTGCTTATATACTTTAGTATACATCCCAACTTTATGCATTTCCTATATTATGATATTAACAGCCCGAACATCAGACTTTTTACCTGTGACAAGTCATCATATTATGAATGATTTTTGTGAATCACTTACTCTTGATTTAAATCCACTAAATGAACAAAACGGATGAATATTTAAATCTCTTAAATCTTTGAAAGCATGTGTACTGTAAAAAGTCTTGGCTAAATTATGACCACAAGATGTCAGTATCATCTCAAGACCACTGATGTGCATCATTCTTCAGACTCCAAACCTGATCAAACTCTCCTGAACCAGAGCATCATGGCTCATCATAACATGACAGACAGTCTGGTGAGGGCTTGATCACACACACACACACACACACATGAGGCAGAGGAGACTCACAAGGCAGGGCAGGGCTGGACGTTACAGGGCTCCTCCTGAGGGCTGGGTTTGGTGCTGCTGTCGCACAGATCGCTCAGCACCAGAGCATGAGTTCCTCGATGAACACAGACGAACACAGAGAACCTGCTTCCTGAACATCAGATACAACCAGCTAACATCTCACAGAATCAGACTCGGACACAGCAGGTTATCTCTGCATCAATTCAGCATTGCATCAGTGTCTCTAGTGAATGGGTGCCGTCAGAATGAGAGTTCAAACAGCTGATAAAAACATCACAATAATCCACAGCACTCCAGTCCATCAGTGAACATCTGGAGAAGACAAAACCTGAAACACATCCAGCATTAAGATGATTTTAACTCAAACACACAGAGTCTATAATCCAGAATAACACTTCCTCCAGTGAAAAAGTGCATCTGCTGTTGTCTCTCACATTAAAATACAGTTTAGATCTGTTTAAACGCTGCTTGATCTGTGCAGATATCTCTCCTGATTCAGACCAGAACACTTTTTCACTGGAGGAAGTGTTATTATGGATTATAGACTCTATGTGTTTGAGTTAAAATCATCTTAATGCTGGATGTGTTTCAGGTTTTGTCTTCTCCAGATGTTCACTGATGGACTGGAGTGCTGTGGATTATTGGGATGTTTTTATCAGACTCTCATTCTGACGGCACCCATTCACTGCAGAGCATACATTGATGAGACACTGATGCAGTGCTACATTTCTACAAACCTGATGAAGAAACAAACTCATCCTGATCTCGTATGCCCTAGGTGTGAGCACATTTTCACTGAATTAGACACTGCTCAGTGTTTGTGTAAGTGCACACCTCGTCCACAGGAGGCGCTGCAGTCTGTGGTGCCGCTCAGTTTCCAGTTATATTCTCTGGCTCTGGTTGTAGGCGGAGCTGCAGGAAGCTGATTATCCGGGACGGGAGGAGGATGTCTGACCCCTGAGCTCTCGTGATCCTCTGAGGTTGACGGACCGTTCACAGCATTCACTGTGCAGCGACACAAGATCCGGGAAACAGAACACAGGAAGGACAGTGCAAAGATAGAGTTGTAATAAAAGAAAATATGTGTTGGATTGCATGACATAAATCACATCCCAAAAATGAGCGTAGCATGTAGTGACTGACCGTCCAGCTGGTTCTGTTTAGGATGAGGAGCATCTACAGCGTTCTCTGACGGCATGATGAACTCATAACGGACGCCTGGATTGGGCTGCTGGTAGATCATCTGAGACACAAACAACACAAAATAAACAGAATAATAAATAACAAAAAATTATATTACATAATTCTATTACAGTAATTTTATTAAACATTAAACATTATATTAATAGTTTAGAACTATATTACAATAACAATAGATAAATAAATAAATATGCATTTAATAATCCTCCAATAATAATATTATTTGTAAAAAAAAAAGTTAAAATATTATTATTTGTTAAAAAAGTTAAAATATAACAACGACAGCAATATTGGTATTATATTGATATTAATAATATTAATAAATAATATCATATTATATGATAATTCCGTATATATTCAATATATGAATAATTAAATATTGCTTTCCAAAAATGACACAATAAATAGCTAACTGAAAAGCATAATAATAAATGACAGAAAATTGAACTACATAATTATATTAACAAAATATATTAATATTCAAGAAATGTGCAGCAATAACAGTTTCCAAAAATAATAATAATAAATGTACATTTAAAATAATAAAAATAATTCTTAATTTTGTCATAAAAATTAAACATTATATTAATAGTTATATAGTATTATATCACAATGACAATAGATAAATAAATAAATATATATTTAATAATGTCCCAATAATAACAATAATTACATAGTTATATTAATAAAATAAAACTTTATATTAATATTGCAATAACATTATACTGAGGGTCACTCACAAACACGTCCAGGATCTCATTGGTGGGTCCCTCGGCCAGGAAGGACTCTCCTGCAGTGCTGCTGATCTCATTCGGCCGGCGGTACGTGAACATCGTTCCCACTCCCTCATACATTCCTGGACGGTCGATGGCCCAGTTTCCATTAATAATGGATCGTCCAGACCGGCTGAGCAGAGCTACACACACACACACACACACACACACAAATACAGTAGCTGCTCAGAGTTATGGCCGGATTGTTGCTGACGGGGAACTTCAGTATTTAACAGTGCTTCTGACACACACATAAAACACACACACGCAGCTCACGCTCAGTGACCCGAGGCCCTCGCCCGGCTCGTCTTTGCTCTCGCAGCGCTTACACGGGACGTTTATTGAATCTTGTGGCTCATAAATCAGGGGGAGGAAAAAATCAGTCTGGGCCTTTAACTAACACAGCAGCACTTCCAGGGAAACTGAAATATAGATTAGGATGTGTTCCGCTGTAATTATACGGATCTGATGTGTTTTACAAGCAGCTGTGTTTTAAAGTGAGGCGTTCTGAAATAACTGCTTCGGCCGCAGGACACACATCCAGCGCTGACTGTTTTTAGACACGCGCTTTATTAAAGGGGAGCCACAAAATCTCAGCCAATCAGAACACGTGTAACATCAATTATACTGCAGTCGTGGGCGGAGCCAAAGTGATGTTTTTATCCATGTGTTCATAGCAAGACTGATTACTGTCGCAATAACGTTCATGAATCACGAGTGCTTTGTTTTCCAGCTGCTCAACAACAACAAATATTTACAGCCAATCAGAATCTAGCAGACTGCAGCTTGTGCGAAGAATAAACAGAAAGTTATTGTACATTGCTATATTACAGTTATTGTTACCGTATTTTTCTGACTAAGTCGCACCTGAGTATAAGTCTAGCATAGTAGTCATTGATGTAGTTATAGTTATTGTTACATTATCATTATCGTTATAGTTATTATGGTTATGGTTCCTGCTGTGAACAGCTCTTTACTCACCCAGGTAGTTCCTGCTCTTCACCATCTCGGTGACGTTGATTTTGGTGGCTCCCGGCGGGATCTCCACGATCTTGTGATAGCCCACTTTAGACAGAGTGTGCTGGAACACGCCAGAGACGAGCTTACACGCACTGTTGTTTCCGCCGCACACACCACACTTATCAGGAACCCTGCCAGAGCCCAAGAGTTCATCACAGCCGGCACTCTGCCACACACACACACACACACACACACACACACACACACACACACACACACACACACAGACAGACACACACAACACACACGGTCAGTGACCTCGAATGAACACATGCACACACATGAAAAGTGTGTCCATCCCATAGGTGTAATGGTTTTTATACTGTACAAACTGTATATTCTATGGTCCTTCACCAACCCTACACCTAACCCTAACCCTCACAGGAAACTTTGTGCATTTTTACTTTCTCAAAAAAACTCATTCTGTATGATTTATAAGTGTTTTGAAAAATGGGGACATGGGTTATGTCCTCATAAGTCACCCTCTCCTTGTAATACCTGTGTCATACCCATGTCGTTATACAGAGCTGTGTCCTGATATGACACAAAAACAAGAGCACACACACACCATCTCACACACACACACACACTTTCTCAAACATAGACACTGATACACTCACACATTCTCTCTCTCTCTCACACACACACACACACACACACACCAGCATGACCTCTGCCACACTGAGGTCAGTAGAAGCTGCTGTCATGTGATCAGTTTATCTGGCTAATAGTTTTGACAGCTTGATCTCTTCTGAACACTGTACGTCTGTTTTCATGATGCAACGTTGACGTGGGCGGAAACGAACATTAATCAGACGCTGGCGCTGGACACGGAGAATAAATTTTTCTTTTCAGAGCTTCATAAATCCAGTCGAGACACAAGGGTAAAAGCAAGGGTTCAGCGAACAGGTGCAGATAGACGGGAGTGAAAAGACAGAAAGGCAGAGAGAAAATGAAAATGATGGAGGAAAAGAGATTGGAGCCAGTGAGCCTGTGGGAGGTAAATACACAAACACCCATAATCCCTTGCTGAAGTCAGAGCCAGCGGTCACTCAGCATCTGACCTTCTGTCAAACCCCGTCCAGCTCCAAGAACGACAGCCGATTCACAATGAACACACAGCGCTCACTGGAGAGTAAAGATTTGTCAGCAGGGTTTCCAGGTCTGCTAATCAAAACTAGCCCAATTATATTTTTTCCACAGTTATCCCCTCCATTGAAATAGCATTCAGGGGAGATCGCTTTAACAAACACACTTCAAAAACAACCCTCTACAACAGCGTAACAGTAGCCCAAACCTGTGATAAAACGTGGCAACCCTATTTCTCACTAAATCAAAATCAGAGAGATAAAAAAAGAATTGCATGTAATTATGAAACTCTATAACATGTCCAATTTGTCGAACCAAAATACAAATCTTGCTAATAACTTTCAAACTATAATGATTCAAAAGAACAATACTATTGGAATCACAACAGTACAAAGAATCAGAATGTGTTATTTTCCAGCTGATGAACAATAAAAACAATGAGAGGGGACTGGAACAGAGACTGAAGCCCTCTCTGGGATAAATTTGGGGAATGGAACTCTATCGGGCTTAACTCAGGTACTGGAACCCTCTTGGGCTAAACTAGGGTACTGGAAACTTTCTGGGCTAAACTCGGGTAAATGAACCCGCTATGGGCTAAACTCGGGGACTGGAAACTTCTGTTGGCTAAATTCAGGTAAATGAACCCTCCATGGGCTAAACTTGAGGAAAGAAACCCTCTCTAGGCTAAACTCGGGGACTGGAACCCTCTCTAGGCTAAACTCGGGGACCGGAACCCTGTCTGGGCTCAACTTGGGGAATGGAACCTTCTCTGGGCTAAACTCGGCTACTGGAACCCTTTCTGGGCTAATCTCAGGTACTGGAACCATCTCTGGGCTAAACTCGGCTACTGGAACCCTTTCTGGGCTAATCTCAGGTACTGGAACCATCTCGGGGCTAAACTCGGGTAAATGAACCCTGTATGGGCTAGACTCGGGGACTGGAACCTCCTCTGGGTTAAACCCAGATACTAGAACCTTCTCTGGGCTAAATCCGTGGAAAGGAACCCTCTCTGGGCTTAACCCAGGGACTGGAACCCTCTCTGGGCTAAACACGGGGACTGGAACCCTCTATGGCAGGGATCCTCAAATCTGGATTTCGAGATCCACTTTCCTGCAGAGTTTAGCTCTAACCCTAATCAAACACACCTGAGCATGCTAATCAATGCCAATTAATGTCTTTGGGATCATTAGATAATCCCAGACAGGTGACTTTGATCAAGTTGGAGCTAAACACTGCAGTGCATTGGACCTCCAGGGCAAGATTTGAGGAAGGGGGCGCTATGGGCTAAACTAGGATACTGGAACCTTCTCTGGGCTAAACTCGGAGAAAGGAACCCTCTCTGGGCTAAACTCGGGGAAAGGAACCCTCTCTGGGCTAAACTCGGGGAAAGGAACCGTCTCTGGGCTAAACTCGGGGAAAGGAACCCTCTCTGGGCTAAACTCGGGGAAAGGAACCGTCTCTGGGCTAAACTCGGGGAAAGGAACCCTCTCTGGGCTAAACTAGGATACTGGAACCTTCTCTGGGCTAAACTCGGAGAAAGGAACCCTCTCTGGGCTAAACTGGGGGAAAGGAACCCTCTCTGGGCTAAACTAGGATACTGGAACCTTCTCTGGGCTAAACTCGGAGAAAGGGACCCTCTCTGGGCTAAACTCGGGGAAAGGAACCCTCTCTGGGCTAAACTCGGGGAAAGGAACCGTCTCTGGGCTAAACTCAGGAAAGGAACCCTCTCTGGGCTAAGCTCGGGTACTGGAGCCCTCTCTGGGCTAAACTCAGGGAAAGGAACCCTCTCTGGGCTAAACTCGGGGAAAGGAACCCTCTCTGGGCTAAACCCGGGGAAAGGAACCCTCTCTGGGCTTAACCCAGGGACTGGAACCCTCTCTGGGCTAAACACGGGGACTGGAACCCTCTATGGCAGGGATCCTCAAATCTGGATTTCGAGATCCACTTTCCTGCAGAGTTTAGCTCTAACCCTAATCAAACACACCTGAGCATGCTAATCAATGCCAATTAATGTCTTTGGGATCATTAGATAATCCCAGACAGGTGACTTTGATCAAGTTGGAGCTAAACACTGCAGTGCATTGGACCTCCAGGGCAAGATTTGAGGAAGGGGGCGCTATGGGCTAAACTAGGATACTGGAACCTTCTCTGGGCTAAACTCGGAGAAAGGAACCCTCTCTGGGCTAAACTCGGGGAAAGGAACCCTCTCTGGGCTAAACTCGGGGAAAGGAACCGTCTCTGGGCTAAACTCGGGGAAAGGAACCCTCTCTGGGCTAAACTCGGGGAAAGGAACCGTCTCTGGGCTAAACTCGGGGAAAGGAACCCTCTCTGGGCTAAACTAGGATACTGGAACCTTCTCTGGGCTAAACTCGGAGAAAGGAACCCTCTCTGGGCTAAACTCGGGGAAAGGAACCCTCTCTGGGCTAAACTAGGATACTGGAACCTTCTCTGGGCTAAACTCGGAGAAAGGGACCCTCTCTGGGCTAAACTCGGGGAAAGGAACCCTCTCTGGGCTAAACTCGGGGAAAGGAACCGTCTCTGGGCTAAACTCGGTGAAAGGAACCCTCTCTGGGCTAAGCTCGGGTACTGGAGCCCTCTCTGGGCTAAACTCAGGGAAAGGAACCCTCTCTGGGCTAAACTCGGGGAAAGGAACCCTCTCTGGGCTAAACTCGGGGAAAGGAACCGTCTCTGGGCTAAGCTCGGGTACTGGAACCTTCTCTGGGCTAAACTCGGAGAAAGGAACCCTCTCTGGGCTAAACTCGGGGAAAGGAACCCTCTCTGGGCTAAACTCGGGGAAAGGAACCCTCTCTGGGCTAAACTCGGGGAAAGGAACCGTCTCTGGGCTAAACTCGGGGAAAGGAACCCTCTTTAGGCTAAGCTCGGGTACTGGAGCCCTCTCTGGGCTAAACTCGGGGACTGGAACCCTCTCTGGGCTAAACTCAGGGAAAGGAACACTTTATGGGCTAAACTCTGGACTGGAGCCCTCTTAGGGCTGGATTCGGGGGCTGGAGCTGACACTGGAGTGACCTATGGGGCTAGGATGAGTCTTTTTCTCCTCATTCTCCTCCTTTAGTTAGAGGAGAATGGCGCGACAGGCTCCATCTTATTCCTGTGGTGTCTGGGAAGTCCATGTGGCGATGGTAATTGGCCCCATAACAAAACAAAGAGTTGATGGTGGTGTCATCTAAAGCTGTTGCTGCAGTGAGCCCGCAGATCTCTCTGGCATCCTCAACGAAGAGGAGATCTCTACCGACTAGGAAAATGAAGCATGTCGCGATCTCCATAATCAGTGGGGTAAAACACTTACAGGGAGCCGAAAACAAATTCAGTGAGAAGGGGCACCGCTTACTTTCTCTAAGGTGCTCTCTTCTGTCACAATGTGCCCCACAATTTGGAATTCATGACTTGCAATTGCAAATGAATATCCTGCAATTCAGATAAAAAATCTGAATTGCTATCAAAAAGTCAGATTTGTGAGATTAAAACACGCAATCATGCTTTTTATTTTGTATTCAGTGTCATAAACAGACTTCCATGTAGTTATTCTAGTTATCCTTGTTATTGACAAAACCACTTCAGATACATGGTAATGACTTTCAGACGTGTAAGTAGGACTTTCCCAGGAGGACCTGAAGGAAGCATCAGACCTGAATCCAGGTCATTTGGTTCCCAGAGACCCCCCCCCCCCCCACCTCTCTCTTTCTCTCTCTGTAGGACATCCGGCCTGTTTGGCACCCGGAGGAACACCAAAACACGGATTTCAGCATTCCTAAGATTCCCTTCAGACTCACCGCTGCCTACAGCTGAGAATTTTTAGTGTTCGTATGAAGACACTTCTGCTTGCAGATGGAGATGAAGGTGAAGACAGGAGAGTATCTGAGCAGACACACATCAAGGGCTTCTGCATGCAAACGTCATCCATCATCACACGGATATTTTTGCTGGACAAATGACGGCCTGAAACACCAAACCTCTAAAGTTTCAGCCTGATGGAGCAGCGTCTCCTGTGATATGGAATATCTCCTCTACTGTAAGAGCTCTTTGAAGCCATGGGCGGCTCGAGTTTGTGGTTCACCAGCGAGAATGAAGCTGGCAGCAGGAGTGACCCGACGGCTATGGTTACAGTGGCCTGGGATATTTTACACCCCATAATGGGCGAATTCAAACAAAAGCACCTTCACACGCAGCAGAACACACACGTCTGAGCAGAACCAGTGACCTCGAACTACACCGTCTGAATTTATTGATATTTTAAAGCCCTGGACTGAACTAGCATAATTATTACAATGCAAAAACTCTTGGTTTCCAGTACAAATATCGAAGCATTCTTAATCCAAGATACATTAACCTGAGAAGAAAAATCAAGTGAATTTATGCTTAAAACAAGAAAGAAATTTACTTAAATTAATTATGATGTTTTAAAATGATTTTTCTAGAGCCACTGACAGATTTTAAGCATTTATTTTAATACCATTGAGATACTATTACCAGTTTTTAATAATATTTTAAAATCATCAGTTCATGTATATGCTGTAAAACGATTAATCGTGATTAATCGCATTCAAAATAAAAGTTTTTGTTTACATAATATATGTGTGTGTGCTGTGTTTATTTATTCTGTATATATATATGAATACACACACATGCTTGTATTAAACTAAGAAAAATCTTACGTTCATATATTAAATATATTTTTATATGATTTAATTTATATGAATATAAATATATACATGTTAATGCATGTAAATATATTTAAAATATATGAATTATGTGTGTGTCTTTATATAAAGTATATATAATAAATATGCACACTACACACACATATATATTATCTAAATGAAAACTTTTATTTTGGATGTGATTAATCGCGATTAATCGTTTGTTATGCTAGTTTTTGGCTTTATGTATATATAGTTTTAATTAATTTGAGTTATTTTAGTACATAAAGGAAAACTAATTGAAATAAAATATATTTTAAATATTTGTTAAATATATTTTATATTTTAAATATTTTTTATTTTATTTCAATTGACATTTATTCTAATTCAAGTAACTAAAATAATTTTTATTGCGTTAATTTGGGTTTTAGTTTACTTCATTTTTCAGAAAACAAGATTTAACATCCTGTCGTTTTAATGCTTTGAGTAAACGTTTAGATATCTGTGCTGGAAAACAAGAAAGAAATACTGAGTAATAACATATTTTTTTGCAGCGTTCAGGTGATTCAAACATAGCAGCTCTTCTGTGTGTTTAACGTTCACGTTCACCTGGATCTTGTTTAGACTCCAGATTCACATTCTGATTTCTGTCACAATTAAAACGCAGTTGATAGTGTCCTAAAGTCCTCTTTCTGTGCTCATATAATGAATAACAATCCGATGAAATACGGCTGGACAGAGGTCTTTATGGCACAGCCTCCCGCTCTCTGTACGAGTTCCCACGATGCACTGGGAGCAGCAGCCAGCAGCTTATGGACAGATTGGAAACCTTTCAAGCAGCTCTTTCCATCCAGCTCAGTGTCTGATTTACAAAGCCAACAAACAGACACCAGGAGCTCTCAGATCACTTCATCTGCCCACGGATGTCAAACATCACGATGTGTGGCGCCTATTTATGAGAGGAATAATCTAGAACGGTGATATCATATCATCATTATGAATTCAGCTCATTACGACTGACACACACAATATAATACAGTAAAACCGTCTTAATCCTCTGGTTGCTCGTGTTAAGACTGAACTTTATACTTCAGAATGAAACAAATCTTTGTGTGGTTTGTGGCGCTTGCCCCCTGAACACATGGATGTGATTAGAAAAAGATAAATGGCCTTATAAAATATTCACATGTGATTTCCATGGTCTGAAATGTCTGCCATTGCAAATGAATGGGAAATACCAAAAATATATAAAATATAAAGCAATTTTTGGGGAGTAAAATCAATGTAGTCTTTGACAGTGTTTAAAATTATATCCAAATGCACAGCCTACATTTTTGTAAGTAATTATGTCAACAACAAAAAAAAGACGTATATACAAAAAAAAAAAAATTATATATATATATATATATATATATATATATATATATATATATATATATATATATATATATATAAATTTTATTAAAATTGACTTATTTATTTTAATTTGATTTCTCCCACCAGATGGCATTAATCTGTCTTCCATGCATTTGATAAATATTATTTAGTACCCTTTAAATACACTTAAAATACAAAATAATATAGAATAAATATAATTGAAACAAAGATAGCACATGCATTTCATACTTACACTTTATTTTAAGCTGTCCTTGTTCCAGTGTAATTATACATATAAGTTTTGAGTAATATTAATTAACTACATGTACTTACTATATGATTAGGGTTTGACTTGCATGTAATTCTGCATGATAAATTGTTACTATAACAGAAGTTACATGTAGTATATGTAAAAAGGACACATTAAAATAAAATAAACTAATTAATTAAAAAGAATTATGAATTAAGAATTATGCAGAGGATGAGAGGAGATGTTCTCCAGCAGCGCTCCAGTCTCTAAACCGGCCGTGTTCCTAATTGTTTGCGTGTCACATTCCTGCGGAGAGAGAAACTCCTGCGGCTGGGTTCATGTGGACCCCATGTGGAGGACGGGACAGAAGCATGTGTCCTGCAAACACACAGATGCACTCTGGGACTTTAAGAGAGCAACCGCAGGCTCATAACGGCCACCGTTTACCACGGTAAACTCCAGCACTGGAGCCGCTTTAATTACCTTCAGCCTGTAAAACAGCTGACTACCGGTCTGCGACACACACACACACACACACACACACACACACAGAACTCAACCAGCACTAGTTCTAGAGCTCAAACTGATCAGTAAGGGTTAAAGCTGTGTGTGTGAGCTGCTCCAGACGTGAATGAGTCCTCACATCATGTGTGTGATTGACTTCACTTCACTGATTTTCACCTAACAGCTGGAAAACGCCACACACAGGTGCAGAACTTTTCACACTAGACAGGAAGTAAACACCCTAGCAACCACACAAGACACCCTAGCAACCACCCACAACTCCCTGAAACAAATGTCTACATCATGTGAAAGCGGAATGAATCATCTCTCCATTGATGTGTGGTTTGTTAGGAGGGTTAAAAATACTCCATTCGTTGTTGTTATCAATATCATGAAATGCATTAAAGCTTACATTACAACAGGGTTGAGACGTAGTTATGCATGACTTATTGACTGATAATTCAAATGCTAATTAAAATTAATCGATTTTATGTAATCGTAGCCGAATGACTAGTGGATGCCATGTGCAATTACACTAAAACTGTCCAGAGGTATATAAGTGGTACATTCATTTAGAAAAGACATACAAGAGATATATATAATCAGATGAACCATTTTCACACACTGGACTAGAAAACAAGTGTAAAATCCCACAGATCGCATGTAATAGAAGTCATAAAAATGCTATTTTTTAATAAACAGGTGGCACAAATGCATCTGACGGTCTGAAGAGAATCAGCTTCGGCTGAGATTTACGGCACATCGGCGAGAGGAACACGGAAACAAGGCTTAAAGGGTCACGCTTACACCATGAACACACCGCGTCCTCTCGTAAAGATGGCTAAAATAGCCCTGAAACAGCTCTCATTCTGTCATTCCTCAGATCCTGTTATTAAAAGCCCAGCGGTGACATTTAAAGGCCTCTGTGCATGTTCTTGATGGAAGAGGAAGTGCTGGAGGAAGTGAAGGTGGCCTTAGAAAGCATCACACCCAAACGCTCGCTCAAGGACACTGGTTAAATCAGCACACTTAGCAAACATCAGGAGGATGCATTAAAACTGTCATCCATAGAAGAGCTGACATGACTTTTTCTTTATCATAAGATGAGATTTTGTTTCAATACAGCTGTATTTTTGTTGCAAAATTAAATGAATTCAATGTTTTATATATTTTAAATTATCATGTGATAATGCCTATTAAATATTTAAAAAATGAAAGGTTAATCTCAAATTAATTTCTACTTTTATTGATGGATCTTCATGGATTCGAATCAAAAGATCAGATGATTCATGTGAATCAATCCGACATCAAATGTCCAAAAAACATAAAAGTTATTATTTTAGCTGGAAATTCAACAACAACTACAAAAAAAGTATTTTATTTTTAAATAATCATGTAAAATCTAAAATTATTTTGATTTTAATCCTAATGGACTCAAAGCAAAAGATCAAAAGATTCATATCGAATGAAAGAATCAGTCTGACATAAAAACAAACTTTCTAAAAATAGATTCGCAAAATGACTTAACAACGAGTCATTGTAACTTTTTTTTTCTTTTAAGTTTTATATTTTTATAACATCATGTGATAATCCCAAATTTTGTAAAATTGGCTTAATAAAATACAAATGAAAGGTGATTAGTCTGTAATTATTTTCTATGTTTATTGATGGACTCGATGAACGATCAGATGATTCACATCAAACGAATGAAACAAATTCAAAACTAAAGACTCCAAACAGTCAAGCTTGGTTTATAAAACACAGGCAGTCTGTAAATTCTGATTGGATGTGAAGTCAATTCAAACATCTGTTTTGCACATTGGTTTAATTAATATTTATGTGGTTAGGCAATATAAAACATCTAAAACATCTGCATCTAACAAACAACCACCCAAAAAAATCTGATTAATATTTTGCATGACACATCAATCTCTAAAGCCACAGTATGCAGAATCAGACTGATAACAGTCCAGCTCAAACAAGGTATTTAGGTCACTTAAGATCTTAAAATGCTTGTCTAAATGTGAATGGAAGAAGTGGAAGAAGTGGAAGCAAACATGAAGCACACAGACCTGCGACCACGGCTTGCCCAGAACACGCATCTGCAGACAGACCAGAAGTAGAGCCACGGCAGACAGCATCATGACACGCACACGCTCTCTGTGCGACTGTGTCGTCCTCCTGGAGCGCAGATCACACACACACACACACACACACACACTGAGCGCAGACGTGAAAGCTGAGCTGCTGGAGGAGGAACAGTGGGAACAGAGAGAGAGAGAGACTCAGAGATGACTGAGAGGAACACAAAAGATGAAACTGGTGCTACACGACGACTTCCATATTCATAAACCATAATATTAATACAGTACTCCAAAGTAAAACATTTACAATATTGTCATGGTACTGTATACAAAAAACATGGTATCACTGTGGTAATGCATGAAAGAAATGTCCAAAAGACATGAAAGTAATTATTTTAGCAATGAATTCAATTTCAAATATTTATGTGATAACTATTAACTAAATTATTTGTACTCAAATCAAAAGATCAGATGATTAATATAAACTGAATGAATTAAAAAATAATGTTTGTAAAACAATCACTTATGCCGTAAAATTTGTATTTTTGGTTCATTGTAAATGTTTTATTGTTGCAAATTCAATGACAAATGTTTTATATTTGAAATAATCGTGATGATGCCTGTTTAAGCATAATTCAGTGATTGCAACGCTTTATAAATGAAAGGTATATAATATCAAATGATTTTCGATTTTAATTTTGAAAAAATAAATTAAGTTCAAAATTAATGACTCAAAAAAGTAAAACTCATAAAACAAACAAACTAAAGATATATATAGTGCATATTTTAGGATAATATATCAAAGTTTTTTTTCTTTTTATAATATTGTTAATTCTTTATGGATCTTTTTAGATTTTTTTATACATTTGTGCATATATATATATATTAATTAATTCACACAAATTTTACTTTGCTACCATTATGCAAGAAATGTGCATTTTAAAACTACAGCATATTATAATAAGAAAAGTTATATAACTGTATTTTTTCTTTCATTTTATCATATTTTAAGCTTCTTATGTACCTAGCATATTTTTTTTATTAAATGTATCAAATAAATTGATTTGCTTCTGTTGTGAATTAAATGTTCTACATAAATGCTTTTGCCTTGCCTTCATGCATACTCCAAAAACATGGTATTAACACAGTACATGTGCAAAACTGTACAATTCAGTTTAGTACCATTCTAAAGTTTATAATTACAAATCTGCTTTTAGAGTTTTAAAACCTGAAACACTTCCCTTATGAAAATGAACCATGGCTTTAATACAAATAAAACAAAAAAACAAGGCTAGTATAGTTTAACCAAGGTATTTGTGGTAAAACTGCTCTTATATACATGTGGGAAACTGATCAGACAGCACAGGGCCAGACGCATGTAAACGTGGAGGTGAAGGTCACTCGCAATGAGTTTAACAGGCCACTGGCCTCCGCTTCTCCTGAGACGCTTCTGTAAACCATAAAACCAACCCACTGTTAATGAGAACCAAACGTACAGAATCACAGACCTGAGAGGACAATCTATCACCCTAGCAACCACCCACAACACCTTGGCAACGATTCAAAACATTCCGGCCAAATGGCAACACACTGGAAGCAACCAGAACACCCTAGAAATGACATAGCAACACCATGACAACCACTCAGAAAATCATAGCAACCACATAGCAACACCTTGGAAACAACCAGGACACACTAGAAATTACATAGCAACACCATGACAACCACTCAGTAAATCATAGCAACCACATAGCAACGCCTTGGAAACAACCAGGACACACTAGAAATTACATAGCAACACCATGACAACCACTCAGAAAATCATAGCAACCACATAGCAACGCCTTGGAAACAACCAGGACACACTAGAAATTACATAGCAACACCATGACAACCACTCAGAAAATCATAGCAAAAACATAGCAACGCCTTGGAAACAACCAGAACACCCTAGAAATTACATAGCAACACCATGACAACCACTCAGAAAATCATAGCAACCACATAGCAACGCCTTGGAAACAACCAGGACACACTAGGAATTACATAGCAACACCATGACAACCACTAAGAAAATCATAGCAACCACATAGCAACGCCTTGGAAACAACCAGGACACACTAGAAATTACATAGAAACACCATGACAACCACTCAGAAAATCATAGCAACCACATAGCAATGCCTTGGAAACAACCAGAACACACTAGAAATTACATAGCAACACCATGACAACCACTCAGAAAATCATAGCAACCACATAGCAACGCCTTGGAAACAACCAGAACACCCTAGAAATTACATAGCAACACCATGACAACCACTCAGAAAATCATAGCAACCACATAGCAACGCCTTGGAAACAACCAGAACACCCTAGAAATTACATAGCAACACCATGACAACCACTCAAAAAATCATTGCAACCACATAGCAACGCCTTGGAAACAACCAGGACACACTAGAAATTACATAGCAACACCATGACAACCACTCAGAAAATCATAGCAACCACATAGCAACGCCTTGGAAACAACCAGGACACACTAGAAATTACATAGCAACACCATGACAACCACTCAGAAAATCATAGCAACCACATAGCAACGCCTTGGAAACAACCAGGACACACTAGAAATTACATAGCAACACCATGACAACCACTCAGAAAATCATAGCAAAAACATAGCAACGCCTTGGAAACAACCAGAACACCCTAGAAATTACATAGCAACACCATGACAACCACTCAGAAAATCATAGCAACCACATAGCAACGCCTTGGAAACAACCAGGACACACTAGGAATTACATAGCAACACCATGACAACCACTAAGAAAATCATAGCAACCACATAGCAACGCCTTGGAAACAACCAGGACACACTAGAAATTACATAGAAACACCATGACAACCACTCAGAAAATCATAGCAACCACATAGCAACGCCTTGGAAACAACCAGAACACACTAGAAATTACATAGCAACACCATGACAACCACTCAGAAAATCATAGCAACCACATAGAAACGCCTTGGAAACAACCAGGACACACTAGAAATTACATAGCAACACCATGAAAACCACTAAGAAAATCATAGCAACCACATAGCAACGCCTTGGAAACAACCAGGACACACTAGGAATTACATAGCAACACCATGACAACCACTCAGAAAATCATAGCAACCACATAGCAACGCCTTGGAAACAACCAGAACACCCTAGAAATTACATAGCAACACCATGACAACCACTCAGAAAATCATAGCAACCACATAGCAACGCCTTGGAAACAACCAGAACACCCTAGAAATTACATAGCAACACCATGACAACCACTCAAAAAATCATTGCAACCACATAGCAACGCCTTGGAAACAACCAGGACACACTAGAAATTACATAGCAACACCATGACAACCGCTCAGAACAGCCTGGCAACCCCACAGCAACACCATGGCAACCAGCCCCAAACAGCCTAGCAACCACATACCGTAGAAACAGCCAGACAATCACCCTAGCAACTACATACTGTAGCAACACCCTGACAACCACACAGAACAACACAGAAACCACATAGCAACCCCGTGGAAACTCTCCAGAACACGCTAGCAGCCATGTAGCAACCTCCTGGCAGCACTTTAGCAATTACACAATAATGCAATTAAAACACACTTCACCAACGATTGTGAAACTCACAGAAAAACACCAGGACAAAGGCTTCTGAATCATCTGCAGCTGCAGCAGAAGTTACATTTCTAACGACTGATACTGGATTCCCAGTGTTATACTGAAACTAGAGGAGCGAGTGTGTGAACGTTTGCCATCATCAGTCTTTACATTCGGACTGTAATGTGAACCTACAGCCGTAAATCGAGCCCAATGTAAGCAGAACGCGCTGACGGGCCGAACTAACAGCGTGCTGAGATGGCATTATTAGAGTTCAGATCGGCCCGGAGAGATGCGCTTGAAGAGCCTCCTGATATCACACGCCACCGGCCACAAACACGGCCACAAACACTAGTGCTTTTTAAGACTTTTGAGCAGTAAATATTCAACTAATGTACTGTCACATAATAACTAAGGGTATAATATATATATAAGGGTATGATATATTTATAACTAACGTAATTAAACTTGTTAACTGTCACCCGTCTCCACGGTGGGACGCCTACGTTTACTTCACTATATTACAATTAAATCCTAATCTAATCATGACAAACTGTATATCGTTGGAAAGGTCTAAGACTCAGAATTAGATATTTTATCAATCTTTTTTGTTAAAAATTATTAATTAATTTATGGCAAGAGTGCACCCCAAAAACCTACATCATAACAGAAGTTCTGACCTTTGTCAAAAAAAGTTTTCTCTATCACACTTTAGAAATCATCAGAAATTATATATCACTTGAAAACATAAACTCTCAAAATTCATCTTTTGAAACCCATTTTAAATTCAAACATTGCATTACCATGAAAATGGTCCATCAAAATCATGTTACAAAATGTTTTCAGTCATTAATTATAAAAATTTAGGTTTGGATCATGCACTTTCAGGTCTCTGTTAAAAAATTCGAGTGAAAGTTAAAATAAGTTTATGCAATGCAATTAATAAGACTAATTAAATAATACAGCTCATTCTGTATTAAAACAAAAAAATCCATTGATTACATTAAATTTGTAATACTGATAGCTGATTTAAATTTTTATATTTTAATAAAAGCAAATGTATAAAATATATAAAAATTAAAACACATTTATTTTTTATTTTACTTAGAGCACTTTTTGCTTGCTACTATGGTGTATGAAATGTGCTATATAGATAAATTTGCCTTGCAAACATGCATACCCCAAAAACATGGTATCAACATGGCATTATTTTAAATTATGTTTCCAAGTTACTTTCCAAGCACATGAGATTTGCACCTTTATTGCTTTTATAAATATGTTAGCAGGAGCTCAGTTTGAGCTATCATTGGAAAGTCCCGTTGTTGTGTTTCTAGTGGGATTCCCTGCAGTATTTCATCTCGCTCACTCTCATTCAGTGCACAGGCACCATCACTGATGCTCTCAAGAGCAAGAGCAGTGTTCAGAGCCGTAACTCTTCACATTTACATTAATGCATCTGGCAGACGCTTTTATCCAAAGAGACTCACATTGCATTAAAAGCATATATTATATAAGTTCACGCATTCCCTGAGTATCAGACCTGTGACTCTGGTATTGTTACTCACATGAACTACAGGAGCGATGACATCAATATCACTCATTAATAAGTCAATATTATTTATAATGCACTTTTCACAATGTGCATAATTTCAAAGCAGCTTTACAGAAAACTATTGCAGTAATAAAAAGAAAGTTTTTATTTACAGCATCAGTTCAATTAAAAAAAAGGCAACTCTTTTAAAAACTGTAAAAAAAAACTTGAAATTGCAAGAAAAAAGCCACAATTGTCAGACATAAATGTACTTGCCTTTTTATTTTTTTATTCCATGGCAGAAATAAGC
Organism: Carassius gibelio; assembly: GCF_023724105.1. Lineage (NCBI taxonomy): Eukaryota > Metazoa > Chordata > Actinopteri > Cypriniformes > Cyprinidae > Carassius > Carassius gibelio. The sequence continues at coordinate 959,543 of NC_068388.1, forward strand.
TTAAATGTGAATGCAATGCCATAACATATCATTATACTTTGAAAGGTAAACATTGCTTTAGAAATCAGGGGTATTTCAATCAAAAAAATTTAGGTCACAGGGTTCCAATGACAAAAAAAGTTTGGGAACTCCAGCTGTAAAGACACACACACACACACACTCCTCTGGCGTTCAGCCGCAGCTCAGTGCTCAGTGGGATTCCCTTCATAAAGGCTCTTTCTTTTCTTCAGTGTGTGAAACAGTGAAATTCTATCTCAGGCTCGTCTACAGCTGCAGTTACACTGCTTCAGCATTTACCAACACGACAAACTGTTGCAGGACAGTGAATGCATCCTAAACACTTGTTTGTTCATCTCTGTGTGAAGTTTTAGCAGATGAAAAATGTGCAAACTCGTTCAAAATATAAAACAAATTTAATTTGGCATATGATTAAAGTGTAACACTTTACAGAAAGCTCCCATTAGTTGCATTAATTAACAACGAGCAATATATCTGTTATAGTACTTATTTATCTTTGTTAACATTAGTTAATACAAATACAAATGGTCATTATTAGCTCATGTAAAGTCAGAAATGCAATAAAAAACATTAGAATACTGAGATAAAAAGTTGCAATTACCTTTTTTAGTTCGTATTCTGTGGCAGAAACAAGGTTTCATAGAAACTACGTGCGCACCAAGACAAGAAAACCTATCATTGCAAATAACTACATGAACAGATAACTACAACCTTTTTGTGAGATGTAAAGTCAGAATTGCGAGAAAAAAAGCCAGAATTGTGAGATGTAAATTCAGAACTGTGAGGTGTAAAGTCAGAATTGCGAGATGTAAAGTCAGAATTGTGAGATGTAAAGTCAGAATTGTGAGATGTAAAGTCAGAATTGTGAGATGTAAAGTCAGAATTGCGAGATGTAAAGTCAGAACTGTGAGATGTTAAGTCAGAATTGTGAGATGTTAAGTCAGAATTGTGAGATGTTAAGTCAGAATTGTGAGATGTAAAGTCAGAATTGTGAGATGTAAAGTCAGAATTGCAAGGTGTAGAGTCAGAATTGCGAGCTGTAAAGTCAGAATTGCAAGGTGTAGAGTCAGAATTGCGAGCTGTAAAGTCAGAATTGCGAGATGTAAAGTCAGAACTGTGAGATGTTAAGTCAGAACTGTGAGATGTTAAGTCAGAATTGTGAGATGTTAAGTCAGAATTGTGAGATGTTAAGTCAGAATTGTGAGATGTAAAGTCAGAATTGCAAGGTGTAGAGTCAGAATTGCGAGATGTAAAGTCAGAATTGCAAGGTGTAGAGTCAGAATTGCGAGATGTAAAGTCAGAATTGCAAGATGTAAAGTCAGAACTGTGAGATTTAAAGTCAGAATTGTGAGATGTAAAGTCAGAATTGTGAGATGTAAAGTCAGAATTGTGAGATTTAAAGTCAGAATTGTGAGATGTAATGTCAGAATTGTGAGATGTAAAGTCAGGATTGTGAGATTTAAAGTCAGAATTTTGAGATGTTAAGTCAGAATTGCGAGCTGTAAAGTCAGAATTGCGAGATGTAAAGTCAGAATTGCGAGCTGTAAAGTCAGAATTGCGAGATGTAAAGTCAGAATTGTGAGATGTAAAGTCGGAATTTTGAGATGTAAAGTCAGGATTGTGAGATGTAAAGTCAGGATTGTGAGATTTAAAGTCAGAATTGCGAGCTGTAAAGTCAGAATTGCGAGCTGTAAAGTCAGAATTGCGAGATGTAAAGTCAGAATTGCGAGATGTAAAGTCAGAATTGTGAGATGTAAAGTCAGGATTGTGAGATTTAAAGTCAGAATTGCAAGATGTAAAGTCAGAATTGCGAGCTGTAAAGTCAGAATTGCGAGATGTAAAGTCAGGATTGTGAGATTTAAAGTCAGAATTGCGAGCTGTAAAGTCAGAATTGCGAGATGTAGAAAGAATTGCGAGATTTAAAGTCAGAATTGCGAGCTGTAAAGTCAGAATTGCGAGCTGTAAAGTCAGAATTGTGAGATGTAAAGTCAGAATTGTGAGATGTAAAGTCAGGATTGTGAGATTTAAAGTCAGAACTGTGAGATGTAAAGTCAGAAATGTGAGACGTAAAGTCAGAATTGTGAGATGTAAAGTCAGAATTGCGAGATGTGGAGAGAATTGCGAGACGTAAAGTCAGAATTGAATGAGGAAAAGTCTAAATAGCAAGAAAATATCTTTATAATTGTGAAATAAAAAATTGCAATTACCTTTTTTAGTTTTTATTCTGTGGCAGAAACAAGGTTTCATTAAAACTACATGCACACAGACAAGAAAACCTATTTATACCAAACAACTACATACACAAATATCTACAAACTCCCTGACAAGTACAACATTCTCATACAGTGATCAAGTTTCTAATATATTTACACAGAAACTGATGATCATATTTGCTGAGTTCCAAATGCTCACTGAAAAATGTTTTGGAAAAGTCACTCTAAATCCGACCCAAACGGTGTTCCAGCCAACATATGTAAATGTCAAAGCTAATGCGGTGGATTTATTGTATGTAACCTTCATCCCGTCACAGATCCTCCTCGTTACCCGAGGAAGAGATCTTAAAGCTCTGGATTTGTCGACTGATCTCCGTCAGCTGTCAGAAGAATTCAAAGCATGAGAGAAATGCCACAAAACAACCTACAGAGGCGGAATCGAACCGTCACCGCATTATTTAACCTTTGCATGTTGGCAGCGGCATGTGCAGCTTGTTAATGCGGCGTCTGTGTTACATCTTATTTCTGCAGGATTTGTTGAAGTGACATGTCTGAAAAAAAGCACAGCTGGACGACAGGCAGATTCCGGAGCACTGAAAGCGTGTCTAATTCACTCACAAACACAAAAGATCCTCCGGCTCAGACGGCCGGCAACTGTTGTGCGTCTGACAGTCTTTACATGCAGGATGTGGCACGCCGCTCGGAACTCTGGGTAATTAACGCTTACCCCGAAAAACAGATAACGGAAGATCGGATGAAATAGCAGAATTATATATCTGTAGAAGAGCTTCAATATGGATGACAAAGATGATCGACAACACATGAATTAAATTCTGTTCTCATGAACAAATCGAGACACTATTACATTTTTTATTAAATCTTATTTTTTACATTTTCAGTTTTAATTTTAATTTTAAATTTATATAAATTTTCTTGTGTTTTTGTTATTTTATTAGTTTTGGATGTATCTTTTATTAGTTTTATTTCAGTTTTAGTTACTTTAGTACAGCAAATAAATGAAAAATGTTGGCAACAAGTTTATATTTTATTTTATTTCACTTAGCAAAAATGTTTATTATGATTTTATTTTTAATCAACTCTAATATCTCTGTATCACACCCGAACAATAAGAAGCTTGTTCTTATATGACACTTTCATAATATGACACACTTTTTATTTTACCCACAATTCTCATTACTGTAATGCAATAATGAAAATCATCCTTTTTTTGGTAACAATTTACAACAAAGTCACATTTGTTAACTAGTTAATTAGTAAATGCATTAGTTAACATGAAAGAATTGAAAGTGTAATTATGCATTTAAGTACTGAGTAATATTAATTAACATATACTTACTAAATGGTTAGAGTTAGGATGTAATTATAATGCATAATTAACTGTTATTATAATTGTAAGTACATGTAACGTTGACACCTTAAAATAAAGTGTTACCTATATTTCCTAAAGCAATTATTCATCTTTATTATAAATAAATAAATATTATTACAAAATAACAAATACAACATTAAAAATTTATTGTTGAAAATCATTTTGTTTACAATCAATAAATGATTTAGAAATTTTTGTTCATTGCTAGTTTATCTTAACTAACATCCTAACAAATAAAACCTTATTGTAAAGTGTTATCATGTTTTCATATAGATCAGCATTTACAAAAAAATGTACATTACAAGCTCATATCAATGTTTACATTATTTACAGTATGATGCTGATACTTAGAGGCTATAAATGACATACGATCAAGTGACTGTAAATGACAGGAAACAGCCAGAGAATAACAGCTGTGTGATGTTTTCTTCTTCACTGATCTCTACTGCCCTCTACTGCACAAACACAGCAAACAGCTCCAGCATTTATTACTGTGCTGCATATGAAACCATAAGCACTGTGCACAACCAGAAGCATGCTACTCATTAACTAATACACTTACTTTGCATATCTGATTCAGTATAGTATATAAATGTCTAAGACGAGCATATCAAAAAATGACACCTGGAAGCATAATAGTGCAGTGAGTATCTGATTCCTACCTGACACTGTCCTGCCACACACACAGACGTCTGGTTCTGTCCACACGGAGTGCCGTCCATGACTCTGTCCGCCTGACGCACGTAGAAACGGAAGCCGACGGCGCGGCAGTTGAGCTTACAGCTCTGCTCGCTGGAAACTGATCAAAACATAAGAGACGCAATCAACTACACCAAACCATATTGTATCTGATCAGCGACTTCTTATTAATGAGTCAATGTGATTCTTTTTTGTTACCATGTAATTATTGCATTTTTTATAACCTAGAAATTTCAAATCATACATGAACCACAAATTTTGAGAATTACCAGTATTACCCTCAACAAATGGAATTTAATTATATTTATGTGAATTTATAACTCATAATTGCTCAAAAGCACTGAAATCTATATGAAACCTACATTTTGAGATAAAACATCATAGACACTACATAAATAAGAGTTATTATTAGAAAGGTTTACAAACAAAATAAAGTACTTTTACTTGAATAAACCTTCACCTTTAGATTAAAAAAAAATTAACATTTATAATTTTACAAAAAGTATTTTTGGCACTAATGGTACTCCATACATACCTGGGTCAAAAGGACCTAAACACGAAATTGGTTAAATGTAATAAATAAAAAAAGTGTTTTAAAATCTCTTCATAAAAATAATTAATAATGTGTATTTTGAGGGTCTTAAAGTGTTTGCAAAGTTTTTTCCTCTCACTAAAATATGTACAGTATATAGATATCTCTCTTCTGGGTCAAAACGGACCCGAGTCTGAACAGAATCCGAAGCCTGTAATGATTCACAGTAGCCACAAGAGAAAAGGAGAAATAAACTAGAAGAAGTCCAAAAATACATTGGAGAATTCTTCGTGTTGAAAAGAAACTTGTTTGTCATTAAGACAACACTTTGGCACGACTCCACTGTTGGCTCATCTATCGCCTGTGGGTAGAAGAATATTCCACACAAACCATAAACATAAGTGAATATGAATCAAACACTGGCGCAGTTTCACAGTTCATAAATCAGATCTGTTTAGAGGAGAACGTTCACTGTCGCACAGGATCTGACATGCTGGGAAAATCCAAGGCAGCACAAATTAACTCACTGAAATATGACTGCAGCTTTAATTACAACATGATCATTAGAGAGAATTAACAACACAAATATGTGTGTGTCATTCAGGAGGTTTCTCCTCAGGGTTTCTGGCAAAGACAGATTTTTTAAAATGTTTTTGAAATAAGTTTCTTTACTCATTAATGCTGCATTTATTTGCTTTTTAAAATCCGCTCACCGTCATTAAAAGGTTCCCACTGGTAGAATCGGCCCATGAAGAGCTGCGTGTTGAAGGCGGAGCATTGCAGCTCTCTGATTGGTCTGCTGGGTGACGGACAGGCCTGTCAATTCATAAACACACACTGCTTTTAGTTTTGTATCTCTTCAGCGTCTTCAAACAGCATCAGTTCCCTTTAGAAGCCGAAACTAAACACAGTTGCATGAACGTTTGTGCTGCTGTAAAAAGTGTGTGAATATTTCATGAGTCGAAACCCCTTTGAAAAGCCCTGTTCTTGGGTGTATGATGACCCTTAAAAGTTAAATGTTAGTGAAAAGTCAATAGATATTAATTCTGATAAAACCCTTTAGACATGCTTCTAACTGTACGTAACTACATGTCAACTTACTCTTTAATTTGCAGCTACGTCAACAAAATTGTCATTAGTTTGTAAATGTCAACAAATTCTCATTAAATTGCAACTAAATACCAACCAATTCTCATTCTTTTTTACCTACAAGGTCAATAAATCCTCATTAATTTTTAACTATGTCAACAAATTTGCATTCACTTACATTTAAACTTGTTAATTTGCAACTACATTTCAACTAATTTATTACTTTGCAACTTACATTTCAACAAATTCTCTAATTTTTAACTATGTCAGCAAAATATAATAAATTTTTAACTACGTCAACAAAACGATAATTTATTTGCATTTAAGGCATGTCGACAAATTCCTATAAATTTTTTACTACATCAACAAATTTATATTCACTTACACGTAAAACTTGTTAATTTGCAACTATATGTCAACTAAATCTCATAAATTTTTAACTACGTCAACAAATTAATTTGCAGGCAACAAACTTACATTAATTTACGTGTCAACTGTTGTTATTTTACAACTACATGTCAACTAATTTATTACTTTGCAACTTACATGTCAACAAATTCTCACATTTTTAACTACGTCAACAAAATATCATTAATATGCATTCATGTTAGCAAACTTACATTAATTTAATATCAACTAACTATTGTTAATTTACAACTACGTCAATTAACTCATAACTTTGCACTTAAATGTCAACAAACTCTCGTTCATTTGTAACTTCATGACAGCTCACTCATTAATACGCAACAGATTCTCAATATTTATATTTAAACGTTAATAGATATTAAGCAGACAGGCTACTAATATTCTAATGACCGCTAGATGGCATGCAGTTGCAAGGTAACTTTATCGTTAGCAGAATGTCTAAAGCAGCATGAACAGATGTATACTGCACATGACGGTATATAATCGGAGGTGTTCCTCTGCAGATGTTACCGTGCTGTTGCAGATCTTGTGCCGGTTCGGGGCTCCAGGGCAGGGGTTTGGTGCTGGGCTCTGCACGGCTGCGGTGTTCATCAGCGCTCGGGTGTGTTGGGTGGCTGTGTGAGAGCGAGTGTTTTGATACGGGCTTCTCTGATGAGTCCTGTAGCTCCGGTGTGGGACGTTTGATGCTGATCGTCTCTGTTTGTGTGCCGTTCGGCTGGATTCTTTCTGAAGAGGCGTTGAATATGGCATCGTTCTGTATCCGTACGTCCCTGGACTGATGCGGCTACTGTTCGCTCGCCTTCAATAGATCGAGGAAATAAAGGGGAAATAACATTAGATGCAGAAAATACAGCTGTGCATCACAGAAATAAATGACTCTTTAACAGAGATTCACACAGCTGTTTTACATCACAATAATATATTCCATGCATCATACCTCCATCCGTACGTCAGGCGTCTCGGGTTCGGCGTGTTCTGTGACGCTGGATACTGTGTCAGACAGACTCTGGTCTGTTCCTGAACTCCTCGGCCGCAGGAGCGCGAACACTCGCCCCACGAACCCCAGGAGCTCCACGACCTCCACGCCGCTCCTTCAGAACCGCTCTGGATCATGTACATGAAGAGGAAACAAAATGACACTCAGACTGTCAATCAACAGCTGACGGCCAATCAGAGGGCAGAGGGCGTGACCTCACTCAGCTGGACCCTAAAACTCATTCTCAGGGTCAGCGAGAGGTCAGACAGCTGGAGCACATGTGATCACTCTCACTACGACAACACGTTCTCCTGATGATTTATTATTACAGAAGTCCATGTGGTTTTGATTTCTGATTTGTGACACTTTGAGTTCCGATGAATATTATGTGTTATATTCCTCACAATAAACCAGCAAAATGAAAAATAAGAGGGACAGAATCAATCAATAAAATGTTTTCCCTTTATATTAGTCTTACCTGCCTTGTTGTCTGATGACACATGAAGATCGGAAACAGAACCAGAGCGACACTAAAAACACAAAATGACAAGAGTCACTAATGCAGATAGTCTCTTCTTTCTTAACGCATTTATTTGATACAAAAATACAATTGTTAAATATTTTTACAATTTAATATATCTGTTTTCTGTGTGAATCTCTGTTAAAGTGTAATTTATTTCTGTGATGCTCCGCTGTATTTTCAGCATCATCCCTCCAGTCTTCAGTGATCTTCAGAAATCATGAAAATATGATGATTTACTGCTCAAGAAACATTTCTGATTATTATCAGTGTTGAACACAGTTGTGCTGCACAATATTTCTGTGGAAACTGATACATTTTATTTTTCAGGATTCACAGATTAACAGAAAGTTCAGAAGAACAGAATTAATTTGAAATAGAAATCTTTAGTTACATTATAAAAGTATTTGCAGTCACTTTGGATCAATTTAATGTGTCCTTGCTGAATAAAAGCATTAATTTATTATATGTTGTATAGAGGGTTAATGCTTTTATTCAGCAAGGACACATCAATTGATTGAAAGTGACAGTTAAATGCTAAATGTGTAAACACAGTGTTCTTCACCTGATGTTCAGAGCCGCTCTCATACTGAAGACTGACTGCAGCGCTGCACCTGTACACACACACACACACACACACACACAGACACAGACACACACACGCATACACACACACACACACACACCTGTGCATGTCATCAGATGTCACTCAAGTTCAAACGCGTGAGGTACTCTTTTAGACATCAGCTGACCTTTGACCTGACCCTCTGACCTCTGCAGCTGCTGGTCCAAGTGTGTGTAGGAACGAGTAACAAGACCTTCGTGTTAATAACAGGAGTTATCAACAGGACACCTTGTTTTCTTGTTACAGTATAATTACACTTCTAAGAAATGAGTAATATTAATTATCAACATGTAGGCTACTTACAGTAGAGTTAGAGCTAATTAGATTACATTTATGTATAATTAAGTCAAATGAAGTCATACATAACTCGTATATACTGTATGTTACACTGATGTATTACCAAAAATGACCAGTGCTACATGAATACTGTAATAGTGCATATTAAAGTATGGTTTCATTGTGTAAGTATGTATCTATACAAATGTTAACCCTTTAGGTTCATGAAAATATATATATATATTAATACATTTATTATAGCTCCTGTATATCACAGTTAAATGACAGAAACACAGACAGAGTGTGTGTGGTAATCGTGAGTGTATAGTGTGGTAAAAGAGCAGTACCCGTTGAGCTCCAGCTGTTCTAATGGTGAACGCGTTGATGCATCGCGACGCGTCCTGACGCGCGTAATCCAGCGCGTTCATTAATCATCCAGCAGCTCACGCGTCGCTCATTAGCAATAATCTCCATCATTAATGACTTTAACCCTCTTCATGTGCGATGTTTATACTCCAGTGAAAGATTCTCCGTCAGTCAGAGATCCGAAGAGAGACGAGGCGCTCAAAGACGAGTGTGTGTGTGTGTGTGTGTGTGTGTGAGAGAGAGAGAGAGAGAGAGAGAGAGAGAAAGGCTGAACCCATTTACACTTGCTTTCGGTTTCTATTTAAACAAAGGTGAAAAATGTTTTGTTTGTCTCTCCAACTAAATTCAGGTCAGTCAAACTTTTTCCACTATTAGCTTTTTATTAATCAGTAAAATACAAAAAATTAATCAGTGCACAGGAAGGATCATATGGTTTGATTTTGACATTCAATATGAGGAAGCGACATAAAAGCAGAATGAACAAAAGGCCTTAAACACACTCTACACACACACACACACACACACACACACACACACCTTGATGCAAACACTTTATCTACACAAACTCAATTTAATGCAGTGTTTAGAAATGAGTCAAAACTCCACGGATCATGCAGCTCAAGAGCAGGTTTGTTCTCACCATAAACCGTCTTCATCTTAAAATCTTGAAATGTTTAGAGCTGTTAACTGAATAAAATAGGAATATAATCATTATAAAATAAAATAAAATAAAATAAAATAAAACGGACAGTCAGCATGTGTCCTAATAAAATACAATAAAAATAAATAAGATAATAAAATAAAACTGATGAACAAAGTAAGACCCATGAAGATTATTCCAACCTAAAATAATACAATAATAAAAATAAAATGTTATAAATGACTTTTGTTGCAGCTTGGGCCCTAACAAAATGAAATCAAAATTAAAATAAAGGGCCTGTCCTCCAAAAAAAAAAGACCATATAGGTCGTTTGTGCAAGCATTTATTACGACCTATATTTACGTTTTAAAGTTAAGTTAAATGTTAAAAATAATAACAGCATCGCGTTGCGTCTGTCGTCATGAAATGACGTATAAGTTCATTACCAACCAAAATGAACGTTTATTTAAATGCAATGTGTGGGTGTTTTACACCGATCTCACAGTATTTCCTACATATCTTATTCGTTCGAATGACCACACCTAACCCCACCCCTAAACCTAACCCTAAATTATGATTTATTGAGCATATACATTTTCGTGCACGTCCGTTCCCTGGGATCGAACCCATGATAGCATAATTACATGTCAAGGTATAACGCAATAATCTAGCAACTGAGCTACACGAAACGCAAACCAGAGTGCAAATAAAAGAGTACAAAATAAATATGAAAACGACCTTTTGCCGATAGGGGCGCAATTTAAGTATACGCTCTGATGGGTCGTATTTCAGGGATTTGGACAAACGACCTACACGAGCGTATTGGTTGGAGGACAGGTTGAAAATAAAGTAAAATAAAAATAAAATAGTTTGATTTCTCTTTCAACTTAATTACCATCACGACAGAGCAGCAGTTTGAGAAGAATCTTCATCAGGTCAGTTAAACGGTTGTCATGTCTGAGGTTTGTATGTGACACATGTATTTCCTCAGGAACACCGTTAGGAACATCAGAGGAACCACAGGAACGAGCAGATCGACTCCGATAACAGTGTTCATGTCTGTGATTGGCTGTGGAGCCGCTGGAGGCGTGTCTGTCTGAAGGCCTGTCTGTCTCTCATCTCCAGAACACAGTCTCTCACGATCTCACTGAAGAGCGACGGCCAGAGCTTCTGCAGAGCGTCTGCCTTCACGCAGTGAGCGGATGCTCTGTGGATCAGCCCTCGAAGATACTGCTGCACCATCTCTGAGCGCTCCGAGGCGTCAGCGCCGCCCTCCTGACACACACACACACACACACATACACACACACACAAAACTCTAATTCAGGTTTTAGGCCCCACCATAGCACAGAAACTGCACTTGTTAAAATTACAAATTACTCGCTTCTTGCGTCAGATCAAGGCTGCATCTCATTTCTAGTTTTACTTGATCTTAGTGCTGCGTTCGACACCATAGATCATGACATACTCATAGATCGATTACAAAACTATACAGGTATTCAAGGGCAGGCTCTAAGATGGTTTAGATCCTACCTGTCCGATCGTTACCATTTTGTTTATTTAAATGGGAATCATCTCATTTATCACCAGTAAAATATGGAGTGCCACAAGGATCCGTCCTAGGTCCCCTTCTATTTTCAGTATACATGTTGCCCCTTGGTAATATTATTAGAAAATACAGGATTAGTTTCCACTGTTATGCTGATGATACTCAGCTATATATCTCAACGAGACCAGATGAAACTTCTCAATTATCTAAGCTAACAGAGTGTGTTAAAAATGTAAAAGATTGGATGACAAATAATTTTCTCCAATTAAATTCGGATAAGACAGAGATATTAATTATTGGACCAAAAAACACTACACAGAATCTTGTAGATTACAATCTGCAACTAGACGGATGTACCGTAACTTCCTCTACAGTCAGAAATCTGGGTGTTATATTAGACAGCAATTTGTCTTTTGAAAATCATATTTCCAATGTTACAAAAACTGCATTCTTCCATCTTAGAAACATTGCCAAGCTACGAAACATGTTATCTGTTTCTGATGCAGAAAAGCTAGTTCATGCATTCATGACCTCTAGACTGGACTATTGTAATGCACTTCTAGGTGGTTGTCCTGCTTCTTCAATTAACAAGCTACAGGTCGTCCAAAATACACCGGCTAGAGTCCTTACCAGGTCAAGAAAATATGATCATATTACCCCAATTTTACAGTCTCTGCACTGGCTACCTATTAAGTTCCGTATCAGTTACAAATTATCATTACTTACCTATAAGGCCCTAAATGGTTTAGCTCCAGCGTACCTAACTAGCCTTCTACCACGCTACAACCCATCACGCTCCCTAAGGTCACAAAACATTGGACTTTTGGTAGATCCTAGGATAGCAAAGTCCACTAAAGGAGGTAGAGCTTTCTCAGATTAGGCTCCCAAACTCTGGAATAGCCTTCCTGATAATGTTCAGGTTCAGACACACTCTCTCTGTTTAAATGTAGACTAAAAACGCATCTATCTTAAATTGTGAGTGTAGTTGCATCTGATCAAATTATTCTACAAATCCTGTCATACGTGCACAAACTGACAGTCACCACTTATAAGCTACTACTAAATATTGTAGAAACGTAATTTTCTGTAAAGTTGCTTTGTATTGATTTGTATTGGAAAAAGCGATACACAAATAAACTTGAAAACTTGAACACACACACACACAGTCAGTGATGCTGGACGTGATCGATCAGCATCAGTATATGTGGTGCTGGTCTCACCTCGGGGCTGTCAGAGAGTCTGCTGGGGTAGCTGAAGAGAGCTCGGCTCAAAGTGTCTCCCAGCTGTTTGCCGTTCTCCTTCAGGTCGTCTGGACTCTGACCGCTTCTGCGTCCGCGTCCGTCCAGCAGGAACTGCAGCTGCCGCTTCCTGCAGAGAGAAGGACAGAGCCACGGACACACGTTCAACAGGACCACTGCATCTGAGATGCTCATGAGTGCGGTCTGAATGATCCACTGTGTGTCGTTTGATTTGGGAGTGTGGAGATGAATTACAGTCAACAAGAACCACACAAACCTTCTTAACAAATAAAGTTAGGCCATGCCAACCTAAAATTATAATATAATATATATTTTTTAAATAAACTTAATTTAAAATGAGGCATCTGAAGTACAGGCCAACCTAAAATAATAATAATAAAAAAAGAAAAAACAAACAAACAAAAAAAAAACATTAAAATTAAAATTGCTGAACAAATAAAGTAATGCATTTGAAGTCAATGCTAACCTAAAATAATAATAGAATAAAAACAATTAAATTTAAATTAATTTAAAATAAAGAAAATGTTACTGCTCGGGTAAAAAAAAAAAAATCATTGATTATATTTTTTTATAAATAAATAAATAAAATACCCATGGAGTTTTAATTTTATGAATTGCTATGACTTTTTTTTTTAATCTCCCAGGATTCATGGGTGCAGCAGACGGATGAAAAGATTTTCTGAAGAGCACAAGAAGAAACTTTACTTAATACCATAGATTTCAGAGGATTAAATAATCCTGGACACACACACACACACTGTAGGATGGCAGCTGCTGTGGACATGCACTGGCCTGTCGTCTCACACACACACACCCACCCACACACACACACACACACATACACACACACACACAGGTTTTTCACAGGTAATGTGAGTGTTTCAGTCTGTGCTGAAGAATCTCTCACACACACACACACACACACACACACACACACCTGGACTCCTCCAACAGCAGCAGCAGGCGGCAGCGTGGTGTTTCTGTAGCAGCGACGTGACCCAAAGCACCGAACATCCTCTCCGAGGCTATGACCTCATTCATGGTGACCTGAAACACACAAACATCATCACACACACAGGCTCCCGACACACACACACACACACACACACACTGACTGCCGCTGCTCGGACCTCGGTGCCGTTGATCTTCTGCAGGTTGAGGTGCTGCAGTCTGTAGATGAGGAAGGATCTCCAGAGCGTCAGTCTCACCACAGGATTCCCCTCGGGATCAACAGTGATCTGCTCCAGACGCCGCACCTGAGCCAGAGCCGCCAGCTGAGGGAGATGAGTGATGCTCGTCTCCATGAACATCAGGTGCTGCGCAGGGCAACAGAGACGTCTCATGATTCATTCACACAGCTGATTCGTTCAGAACTGAAGCAAGTGAGCATCGTTATGAATGATTCACTGAATCACTGACTCACTCAATTACTTAAAACTGCTGATTCTTTCAGAAATGAAGCAAGTGAATGTCATTATGAATGGAAGAAATATTGAGCTATTCTATGAATCCACAGTATATCACATTTGCAGTGGTGCAGATATTGAAGAAAAGCAGCACTCTTGCTGATGGGATATTACTAAACTATATAATATGACCCAATATTATTGAGATCTATAAATAAGCAAACTTGTTATGTCATTAGCACAGCTTACAGACTATTGAAACACTATCGGAGCCGGTTGCTGTGCTTGCACTGATTCATTTGAATCTGCTCGAGCTCAAACATCTGCAAGTGCCTCCCGACCGCTGTGATCCTCACCGTGAGGTTTGGGAACTTGAGGCGGATGCGCAGGAACATGGGAATGATGGAGTCGAAGTGCATGTATCTGAAGGCGACGGCGGTGACGCTCGCGGCCGTCTGAACGCCCCAGCAGCGATCCAGAGTCTCCAGGGCCCCGGGGCCGAACAGACGCAGTGTCTCGCCGTCCAGCTCCGCCAGGTGAATGTCAGACATGGACAGACTCTGAACATTGGGCCCGCCGGCGTCCTGCGGCCTGCGAACACAAACACGTTCCTCTGATGACTGAGACGAGCTGGAGTCTCCCGTTACACACGACTGTGTGAAGGATTTCAACATGTTCGGACAGAGACTCCTCTGAGAGGAACATTTGGATGAACTCCAGCCTGTTCACGGGATTAGTTCACTCCAGAGTAAAAATGATCATTTACTCGCCCCCGTGTCATCCAAGATGTTCATATCTTTCACAAAGATGTCAAAGAATTAGATTTTTTTAAGGAAAGCATTCCAGGTTTTTTCTCCATATAATGGACTTAAATGGGGAACATTTGGTTGAAGGTCCAGATCTGTGGTTAAACAGTATATAAATGTTTTTTTTTTGTTTAGAAAATGATGGTTTCTCTAGAAAAGACTCTTATTCCTCGGCTGGGATCCTGTAGAGGCTGCAGTCTGGACCTTCAACCCAAAGATCCCCATTGAAGTCCATTATATAAGGAAAAATCTGGAATGCTTTCCTCAAAAACCTTAATTTATTTGCGACTGATGACAGAAAATCTTTTATTCTGGAAGTGAACTAATCCTTTAAATGAGATCTGTCATCCAGAGAGTATATTGCTTCAATTGTGTTTGAATTTATACATGATAATCACATTACAAGCTTGTGTGCATACAAAACAAATAAATCTCAAAGTGATTAATTCATGTGACCCTGATAAACCAACTGTATTTCTGACTGACGGGTGAATAAAGCATTGAATCAGCATCAGAAACACAAGCAGCTGTCAGTCAGTCACCAGTGTTTCCAGTGTGGTTTTGTTAATTATGATTGGAGCAATTTGGTTTTGAGAGATTCAATTTTGAGAGGTTAATTTAGAGGGGAATAATGCGTTTTTAATGAATGCTCTTGATGAGACACACGTGACTGACGCTGTAATTCTCTGCCCACAGACCGAGCAGAAACACTTGCAGCGCAGACGCTGTTTCATGCATCTGTAGTGCACTTCTGCTCGTTCACTAATTACTCTGCTCCTACGCTGAAAATCATTCATTTAATGGAGCTATTTTACAAAGAGAGCAGCCAAGAAGCTGATCAGTCTGTGGACCACTGATGCTTTTAGCAAGTATTAAAACACACAAAAGTGCCTGGTCTATCAGGCATCGTCTCTTATAACCGGATTAATCTGATGTTTAGTATAACATACAATAAAAATGATTTATAAATCAACTATTAAATAATAAAAATATATACAATTAAAATAAATTAATCATTCAAAAACAATCAAAATTGGGGAAGACGTGGCCTAATGGTTAGAGAGTCGGACTCGCAATTGAAGTGTTGTGAGTTTGAGTCTTGGGCCGGCAGGAATTGTGGGTGGGGGGAGTGAATGTACAGTTCTCTCTCCACCCTCAGTACCACGACTGAAGTGCCCTTGAGCAAGGCATCGAACACCCACCTGCTCCCCGGGCGCCGCAGCATAAATGGCTGCCCACTGCTCTGGTGTGTGTGTGTGTGTTCACAGTGTGTGTGTGTGTGTGTGTGTGTGTGTGCACTTTGGATGGGTTAAAAGCAGAGCTTGAATTCCTAGTATGGGTCATACTTAGCTGTATGTCACGTCACTTATTATTAAAATAAAACTTTTAGCAATAGTTATTTAAATCAGTAAAATAATTTTTTTTTATTAAATAATAAAATAAACCATCATGACCATCCCAACCATCACAGCATCATGAGCACAAACTCAGAGCAGCTGGCCAGTTCTGACTCTGATGCATGTCAGTGTGAGTCAGTGAAGAGGTCAGATGTACCTGGCGTCTCTGGGGCTGTTTGGTCGACTGGCCGATCTTAACCTGCTCTCATTCCCTCCGGCTGAGACTGTGAGCGGACTCAAGCGTCTGTGACAGAGAATCACACCGGTCAAACAGGTCCACTCACACACACACACGCATGTACTCTCTCTCACACACACACACACACGCATGTACTCTCTCTCACACACACACACACACACACACACACACACACGCATGTACTCTCTCTCACACACACACATGCACACTCACACATACATTCACACACTCTCACACTCACACACTCTCTCTCAAAGTCTTACACACTCACTCTCACACTCTCACACTTGCATACACACAGTCTCACACACATACTCACGCACTCGCATTCTCAAACTTGCATACACACACGCTTGCTTGCAGGCACATACACACACACACACACAAAGACAGACACACACACTCACTCTCGCACACAAATTCACTCACTATCACACTCTCGCACACACATTCACGCACTATCGAACTCTCGCATGCAAACTCACTATCACACTCTCGCACACACACTCACGTAATGTCACACTCTTGCACACACACTCACTCACTGTCACACTCTCGCACACACAATCATTCTCTATCACACTAACAAACACACACTCACTCTTGCACACACACAGACACTCACTATCACACTCTTGCACACTCTCTCACAAACAAACACAGACACACACACTCACTCACTCATTAACACACTCTTGCAGACAAACTCACACTCACTCTCACACTCTCACACACACTCATTCACTATCACACTCTCGCACACACTCATTCACTTTCACACTCTCGCACACACACTCACACTCACACACACTCATTCACTATCACACTCTCACTCACTCACTCACTAACACACTCTTGCACACACACTCACACTCTCACACACACTCATTCACTATCACACTCTCGCACACACTCATTCACTTTCACACTCTCGCACACATACTCACACTCACACACACTCATTCACTATCACACTCTCGCACACACACACACTCACTCACTCACTCTCACACACACTCACGATCACACTCTCGTACACAAACTCACTCACTGTCACACTCTTGTACACACACTCACTATCACACTCTCGCACACACACTCACTGTCACACTCTTGCAGGCTCTCACACTCTATCTCTCTCTCACACACACACACACACACACACACACTCACTCACCCACTAACACACTCTCCCACACACACACACTCACTCACTCACTCACTCTCACACACACTCATTCACGATCACACTCTCGCACACACACTCACTGTCACACTCTCGCACACACACACACTCACTCACTATCACACTCTCACACACACACACTCACTCACTGTCACACTCTCGCACACACACTCACTCACTGTCACACTCTCGCACACACACTCACTCACTGTCACACTCTCGCACACACACTCACTCACTGTCACACTCTCGCACACACACTCACTCACTCACACTCTCGCACACACACTCACTGTCACACTCTCGCACACACACTCACTCACTGTCACACTCTCGCACACACACTCACTCACTGTCACACTCTCGCACACACACTCACTCACTGTCACACTCTCGCATTATCACACTTTGCACACACTCACGCAATCTCACACTCACGAGTGACCTTCACCTGGGCTCGTCTGGCGATGTCTCCTGCGTGTTCCCATTGGTCTGGGCGGGGCTGTGGGCGGGGCTGTATTCTGGACTGATGTCTTCCTTTGAGCCATTCTGGGCAGGAAGCTCAAGGCAGGCTTTAAGCCCCTCCCACTGCTGTGCTGCATTCTGGATTGCGAGTCGACGTCTTTCCTGCGACAAAAGAAAGACAGAGTGCTTTAGATCCATTAGATCCTTCCAGAACTGCGTGAAACTACAGCTGCAGTAAAGAAGCAGCCTCTGGGTGAATCTCATGAAGATGTCTCAGGTTTTTAGGATGGTTTTATATAATTTACTGTAAACTTACACTAAATGATAATTTAGTTCTGTGATTTCTCAACAAAATAGCTGAGTAACTGTGAAGTTCAAGCATATATTTGTTGATAACTAAATCCCACAGCGCCACTTCTACTAGAGAGACGCTGCCATGAAGAAATAATTCAAACACGCAATCGCTCTCACTAATGCATTCATATGAATGTAATCTGTACTGTGTTACTTTATCTGTATCTGATTTAGAATGAGCAAAAATCTGTGAGAAATAAAACGACCCAAAGGCAAAATAACTGATTGAAATGAGCTGTTATAGGAGCAATAGCCATGTAGCCTGTGTCATATGCCATAGATGTGCACAAGGGGCTTATTTGCTCATTAATGACGTCATCAGCGACTAGTCAACTTCGAACAATTAAAATAAAGCAAATAGATTTAAACAAAGGTTTAAAATAAAAACAATCAAAATCAACAGTGCAAACTATGCTGCATTTCATGTGACCATTAACCAACATCAGAGAACCGTGAACATGCAAATGTGTAGTTAACTTTTTAAAATATGAACTTGACTAACAGTTTTGATGAGATTCACTCATCTACAGTTTCTGAACTGTTCAATATTCATAATAAGGGTCTGAACAGTTGTTGTTTTTCTATGTTCTTGACCTCCAGCTGCTCCTAGAGAATAAAGACTGAATCCTGGGACTGAATCTGTCACACAGATGTCAGAGCTGAAGCATCGCTCTCATCCAAAAGCATTCGATTAGTTCCATCCAGATATCTGGATGAGCTCCATATCCCATCATGCACGTGTGAGATGCTTCCACCCACAAACAGTGCATTACAGGTGATAAATGCACCTCTCCTGCACGTGTGAGTGTGTGTGTGAGCACACGGTCAAAAACAGTCACGCATGCAAGAAATCCCTCACACACCACACAACGACTGCAGTAAGAAAAAAACATTCTTTACTTGAGATGCACAATGACTGAAGATAAGGAGTCTTGCTTTCTGAGAACTATTTTGGCTTAAAACCAGAACAACTTCCAGCAGAGGACTTTGTTTTCTCTCTGAATTGAGTTGATTTTTCTGAGCTGTCAGAAATCTGTCGGGAGTTCTGGTGCGGTGATGAAGTGTGTGTTTTTATACCTTGTGCGCAGCCTGTTTGTGACTCTCTTTCTTCTTCTCTTCCTCCTTTCGTGCTGAAACACTCGCCGTGCGTCTCTCCTCCTCCTGCAGAACAGCAGCAGACTGTCAGGAAGTGATTAACACACACACACACTCACACACACAGCAGAGGAGCACATAAAGGCATTTGTGAAGTCTGTGTGTGTGTGTGTGGATCAGAGAGGATTATTTTCAGATGATTTGCTATCCCCCCAGCTGTTTGCTTCCCAGCATGCATTGCAGTTTTGGAGGCTTGTCCGGGATCACTCGGAGAGAGATGGAGATCAGGCTACAGACTCCCTGTCTGTCTGAATGTGATTTACTAATTAATGAGTAACTAAAGGTATAGGTCTCTAATGGTATAGTAGGCGATTTCGGAAATGCTAGAAATAGCAAGCTAGCATTGAAAGCATAAGATCCCACCCTCTCTGCAAATCCCTCTCCAAATAATAAGAGGCTGGAAGGGACTCACTGTGACGCGCTTCATGTCGAGCAGCTGAAGGTGAGGCGAGCAGCAGCGGAGGAGAGTCTGTCTGTAGCATGACTCCAGCGCGACAGGATTCCCATCAACGCTCAGCTCACTCAGAGAGCGACAGGTCCACAGACAGGCCAGCGCATCAAACCTGCGCACCACACACTTCAGTCAGAGAATACACTCATTACACCTGATCCCTGTTAGTAGAATACAGCTTCAGAGAAATAAACTGGAACAGTGTTGTGTTACTTCCCTCCGTACGGAAGCCTGTTTCCACCACGGAATCAAAAATAGTTTAGTGATTCAGATATAAACTGAGAATATGATGCTATGACTGCGAGATATAAACTCTGAATCACAGTGGGAAAAAAATAGAATTGCAAAATCCACATTTCAAGAAAAAAGTCAAGAAATAAATTTTGATTTGTGTGATAAAAAGTTGCATTCACGTTTTTTTCTTTTTTCATTCCACGAGAGAAACATGCTTCCATATTACTGGCCAAAACTGAATAAATTAATTAATGTAACTTATTAGCCCCGCCCACAGACCCTGACCCACACACACTCACACACACACACACACACACACACACTCACACATAAACCATCACACTCACACACAATCACACACCCACCCACCCACACACACACACACACACACACACACACATACACACTCACACACACGCACACTCACACACACACTCACACACACGCACACTCACACACACATACACTCACACGCACACTCACACACACACACTCACGCACACCCACACACACACACACACACACACACACACACACCCACACACACATACACTCACACACACTCACACACACACACACACACACACACACACACACACGCGTGCGCGCGCAGGGCTCTGGATGCAGCAGTATGACACAGCAGTAATGAGGAACACACACACACTGGAGCGCTCGGCCCATCACACTGCATCAAGACATCAGACTGTAACGCTCCCTTAGCAACCACAGCACTCAAACCATGACAACACAGCAAGAACATGTTCCCATGGTTACAGAATCAGGGACACTGGGCGACTGTCGGAGGCTTCGGCCGTGTGTTTGTCACACAGCCCCGCACTGCTGCAGGACAAGGACACGCCACGTCCTCAGACAGGACGGGGTTAAACAAGCTCTTACCTGCTGATGCTGTTAGCGCTGAGAAACAGACGCTGCAGACGAGGAAGATTCTCCACATCCGTCTGCAGACAAACAGAGAGACAGAGACACAGAGATGATGCTGCATCCCACAGCCACTGGCACACCGATCCACCCGCCCGACACACACACACACACACACACACACACACGCTGACGGGAGGGGCAGCGGAAGAGCAGGACTGCGGGGGAGGGGAGAGTGTGTGTGTGTGTGGGGGGAGAGATGCTCAAATTCAGCACACACACGCAGGAAGTGTTCGACAGCAGAAACAGCAGATATTGTTTTCATCAATTTGTGGTTGCTAGGGTGATGAGGATGGTTGCTAAGAAGTTTCAAAGTGGTTGCTAGGATTTTTTGGATAGCTGCTTGTGTGTTGCTACTGCTGTCTGAAAGCCTGAATTGATCCTCTCTCTCTCTCTGACCGCATCTAAATTTAGCAGCTCTGCCCCAGACACAAAAAAACGTCACTATTTTCATCATCTCACGAAGCCCCTCGTGAATCCCAGTCTGTGAAATCCTGACTCTCTGGATGACTGAATCTTTCTCGTATGTGAGTGTGTCTCGCGTGTGTGTGTGTGTGTGTGTGTGTGTGTGTGTGTGTGTGTGTGTGTGTGTGTGTGTGTGTGTGTGTGTGATCCTCACCACAGACGTGATGCTGTTGTGCCGCAGGTTCAGTTCGGTCAGACAGCTCAGACCCTGCAGATTCTCCACTCGACTGATGCGGTTTCCAGACAGATTCAACAAACCAAGATTCCTCAAACGAGACACGTTTTCAATCTGAGAGATCTGAGAGAGAGCAGTTACAAAAAATGAACTATATTCCAAATAAATGCTGTTCTTTTAAAAGATTAATCACAGCTTCCACAGAAATATTGAGCAGCATGACTGTGTTCAACATTGATAATAATCAGAAATGTTTCTCGAGCAGTAAATCATCATATTATTCTGATTTCTGAAGATCATGTGACACTGAAGACTGGAGGAATGATGCTGAAAATACAGCGGAGCATCACAGATGTTTACTGTGGTTTACAAACAGTAGTAAAGAAAAAACAATGTCCTGTGTCTAATTTATTAAGCAACACATTTGATGCATCAACATCAGTCTGACATGAGCCTGTAACTGCAGACAGAGTCCCACTGAAGAAATGCTTTGAGAACCACACACACACACACACACACACACACACACACGTGCATCCGTCATCACAACATCCAGACCACCGTGCAGTGAAGAATTCGGGCCTGTATGGATGTTTAAAGTTACAGCAAAAAAAAAAGAAAGACTTTCATAAAGAAACACAGAGGCACAAATTGTTGTTGTTCAAAAGCAGTGAATCAATAAAGCCATTGTCCGACAGGTGACAGAAAGCAGCCACACCAGCACTTAACATGATTAAAATAGACTAACGTGGGAAGTAAATGACAGACTGAGGCTGGAAATTAGCAATCCGCCCTCAAAAACACCCTGCACCTCCTCTCATGCTGAGGATTTGTGATGGGTTACTGACAGCAGTGAGGAGGCGGAGCTACTTCTGTACAGCACCAATCAACCAATCAGCATCCACACTGCTGCTTTACATGAACAGAGTTCAAAACATGACCTTCAGTAACACGAAATTACTGTTGGTCAACCTCAGATGGTCAAAATCATGTTTTTTTATTTCCATATTACATGAACTGTGATATATGCACGGCTTTGACATTACTCATGTTAAAGTCATGATGAAACTGAAGTATTGATCTTTTTTTCCGTATTGTGACACAGTGTAAGAGATGAATAAATGTTGGGCGGGACTTGGTTCTGTGGTTTCGTTGTTGATTGGATGCTGAGATGTGGGCGTGGCTCTTAGAATGTGTATGCAGATGAGCATGAGCTACAGGGGCGGAGCTTAAGAGCACTTATTTGATTGGAAAAATCCTACATACCTCACCACAGACAGGAAGATGTTTTGATTAAACATTTTATTTCAATTTTATTTGCATGTCATTTCACTTTTGCTAGTAGAAAATAGTTCATTAGACACATCTACCACATCACACTGAATTTGAACCTTTATTAAGACTAGGCATGAGATGTCAGTGTCTCATAATAATAAAATCACATGCGATGTTGCCTGAGAAGCTGTACCTGATTACTATGTAAGTCCAGAACGTCAAGTCTAGTGAGGCCGTCCACATCACAGATCCTCTGGATTCTAGGACAAACATTCATTTATCACTGATTAATGCAGATGAGATGAACAGAAAACACGCTCAGAACGACTGAATGAGTCGTGTGGACAGGAGACGCTGAGACTCAGACAAACACTGACAGAGTAATGAGATCCTGCGGCATTCAGCATGAGAACGCTTCACACGCAGAGACGACTCTGATTCCAACATGAGAAATTATAGAATGCAGAAATTAAATCTGTTTTGCATTGTGTCATTCTTTTCAAAACAGTTATGCATTTAATCATGCCTTCTTATGCACCTTATAATGTCTTGAATAAACACTTTTAGAAAGTACAATGAATTAACACATGACAATCATTTAATCGCAGATGCACAGAATCTATGATGCATTTCATAGCAATTACTTATGAAGAGATATACTGCATTATAATGTTCCTTATGAAGAACTTCAGAATGCATTTTAATGAAGTCTTCAAGTAAAGTGTTACTGAAACTGTTGTGGAAATAATGCAGTCACAAAGCATGGTCTTCAAAAAGGGCTTGATGTTTTTCTTTTGAGAATATGATCTGGAGGTTTCCAAACTTATTCGATGAAACATGCCAGCTTTAGTTCAGATATCAAACGCTGACAGTTTAATTGGAGTGGTGTTGGTTTTAAGAGCAGGGTGTGCGCATTCCTGTGAGATTACACACACACACAAACACACACCTGTTCTTCCCGAGCAGCAGCACACGCAGCGAGGTGAGGGAGGAGACTCCACACATGTCAATCACACGGTTGTCATAGAGATCGAGGACCACGAGGCGCTGCAGGTGAGGCAGGTCCTGCAGGTGTGAGACGAGGTTGTGCTGCAGGTTGAGGAGACGCAGATTCTCAGCCGAGTCCAGATGAGGGACATCCGTCAGCCCACGCCTGCAGGACACAGGTCAGAGGTCACAGGTCACTGTCTTAACTACACTGAGTCTGCTGAATGACCCTGCCTTGAGAGAGACTGTGCTGCCACCTGCTGGTGGAACTGTGTCATGCTCATTCACATGCTGATTAAAAATATATATAGTATTATTTCTATTCATTTGCAATAGTATTGCATTTTATTTATTTATTATTATTTATTTAAAAAAATATATTTTAATACTGTAAATAATATATTTGTGAAAAACAAACGTTAAAACGTTTAAATATGGTGTTAAGTGCAGGAAAGCACACAAACGTGAATAAATAAATACTAAAAAGTATTTAAAATACTGTTTATGATACTCACATTTTTATTAAAAACTAATACTATTTTTAAAAAAATAATGCTTAAATACAGTGTTTATCAGTTTTCTTGTCTCGAGTTTGCTTGTACATGTTTGCTATGCAGTTGCTAGGTGTTTTTTAAATGAACAGGATACCGGTCCAGATCCAGTCTCTCTGGGCAGGAAGTGATGTCATCTCTGAAGCTGAAGGCAGACGGGAAACACGGGACAGAACTGTCACGCAGACTTCCTGTGTGATAATAATAATGTGATAATTACGATCTGCGCAGAATGACTGACTCTTAAACTCATTTTGTGTTTAACTAAAGTGAAAATGGAAATTATAAAAATAAAAATTATTAAAAACGTAAAAAAAAAATAAGTAAAACCTAAAGTAAAAAATATTTTACAACAGAAAAAAAGAGTAAAAAGTAAAATAAAAACAATTTAAAGTTAAATAAAAAATAAAATAAAAAATATTTAAAAACTGAAATAAAAACTAAAAAACTAACACAAAAATAATTAAAAACTATAATAAAAAACTGATTAAAAACTACAATTTAAAAAATTAAATAAATAAAATCAAAATGTTTAAAACTAAAAAAAAATTTAAAAAGCTAAACTAAAATAAAAATAAAAAACTAAATTAAAATAAATATCAAAAACTAATTAAAAGCTAAAATAAAAAATAATTTAAAACTAAAATAAAAAATAAATGAAAGGTTAAATAAAAAATTATTAAAAGCTAAAATAAAAATAATAATAACTAAAATAAAAGTGTATTAAGAACTAAAATAATTATGCGAAAAAATTTTTTTTATTAAAAATTAATAAAGTATCTCAGTGATCCTGAAACACTGAAGCACTCATCTCTGAGTGGTGTTCCTGTGATCTCACCGCGCGTGTGAGCGAGCGCTGCTTTGCTCTGAGGGGACGTGGACCCCGCACTGTGTGTGGCCCTCTTCACACGATACACCTGGGGCCCCAGATCCACCACCATCCCCACAGGAAGAGCCACAGGAAGAGAGAAGACACAGCGACCCGCAGCCGAGAGCTGGCTGTCACAGGACAGAACCGGAGCGCGCAGCTGCAGCCGAGCGTCTGACCCACACACACACACACACACACAGTTGCAACAGAGCACTCTAAACATCACTACCATATTATAATTGTCTATTAGCAGACAGAAGAGTTCTGTACCGGGTTTGGACGGGTTTGGTTTCAACGAGTCCACATTCAGTGCTTTCTGAAGATCACTGGATAACTTCAGATCGAGAGCAAAAGAATAAAGTCACAGTGTTAAAGTTACTTTCAGTTTGGAAGAAATAAATGCACATCTTACTGAAAACTACTGTATATCAAACACTGATTATATAAATAAAATACACTACAGTTCAAAAGATTGGGGTCGGTATTAAAGAAATTACTACTTTCATTCATTAGGGACGCACTCAGTTGATCAAAAGTTACAGTAAAGATTCTATTCATCTGTGAATCCTGAAACATAGAACGCATCAATCTTGTGCAGCACAACTGTGTTCAACATGTTTCATGATTTCTGAAGATCATGTGACACTGAAGACTGGAGGAATGATGCTGAAAATACAGTGCAGCATCACAGAAATAAATTACACTTTAACACAGATTCACACAGAAAACAGCTGTTTTACATTCTAATAATATTTCCCAATTTTACTGCTTTTGCTGTTTTTCTGATCAAATAAATGCAGCCTTGAGAAGAGACTTTATTAAAAACACAAACTTTTGAACAGCGATGCATATCATTTTATTTACATATGCAACTTTATTGAAATTGATATGCAATACACAATAAATATTTTAAATACAATTATTTATATGTCCTTGAATTATATTAATGCTTATTGACGGATATACAGATGTGCATGACAGATATGTCCATTAATGTGCATAAGGATACATATATGTTATTTTAATTTGCACGAGATATCATATGTTTTGAGTTAATAAGGCACTATTTCTCTACCTCAGACGCGTTGCTCAGTCTGTGGGGCAGTAAAGACCGCACTGCTGCCAGATGCTGCTGATAGCTGAGTACCTGAGAGAGAGAGAGAGAGAGACAGTCAAACTACTATATATCTACTACACTGTAGTAAAGCTGAGTCAGTCTCTCACCGCAGGCGGAAGGATCCGCGCAGAAAGCGCTTTATTGCGAGCGTCCTGCGGTTTATTCGAGCGCATCTCCAGTGTTTCACCGCAGACTGCGCGTCACTGCGCGTCCTTAGCAACCAACTTTTAGTAAACAGTAACGGAGAGTTCCGGCGGAAGTACGAGACTTCCGCTAAAAGTTTTTTTTTTAATAATAAAACAAAAAGAAGTCCATTAAAAACATGTTCATAGTTATTATCATAATAAAGTAAATGAAACCGAAATGTAAGTTTCTCTCTTTCTCATGGCTTCACCATCCTCCTTCTATTCTTCCGTCTGTGTAGACTAATAACGACGTTTTGGCCTTTAGTGTTCACTTTTGATTTGATGTTTACTATTGTCATTACTACCTCCAATAAAAAGCATAAAGTATGTTTGTTTATTTGTTTGTTTTTCTTCTGTATCCCCCAAGTTTGTTTTTCTTATTGAAGCCTTGCAAAGTAATGTTATGCAATAAAATAAAATTAATTCCAGTGAATCAGTTTTAAAACTGTTCTACAGACATCCACAGAAGTTTTCTCATAATTGACATAAGAGTATAAATTTATTGATATTCAGTTATTGCTTAAAATGCATTATAAATATTTTAAATTAATCTTTGGTAAAGAATTTTTTTTATATAAAATCTGTGAATAATCCAGCATAAAATCATCCACAGACAAACCACGCTGATGCTCTGAATGTGTTTCAGAAAAGCAAACAGATGTTCATCAGCGTTCACAGCAAAACCAGCTCATCCTCACAAACATCACTCTCTTCATCTCAAGAAAACACTATTCCAGCTTAAATACCAAAGTATTATTACATTGTCTTTTGTTTTTTTTTAGAATAACACCTTGCCATTTTAATGTTTTAATTTTCCGTTCATGTGGTTATTTATATGGATCTGTAAAGGTCATTTAATAATGGTTCCCTTCGACTCATTTCACAATGAGGAATTACACCGGTGCACAATGCAAACAATATACTGCCTTTAATTTACACTGAATTCATGTGAATAAAACAAGTCTCTACTGAGAATCATCTTCACTTAGGCTTCATTTTCTTTATGCCAAGTGCAATTAATTGCTTCATTTTGTGTTGAATGGGGATTATGCATCACTACAGCATGTAAAAACAGTATAAAGTCAGCTCAGGCTTTAATGAGTGTTGTGTAGATGCACAGCTGGACACAGGTCTGATGAGTGTCTATGAGCGAGTGTGAGTTCTGCTGTTGACCTCATGATGGACGATGGCTTCACATGCATCTCATGAAGAAACTAGTGCATTGCATGATGAATTATTGGCTTATTCTGGAAAACAGATGTAGAAATAGCGCTTGCTCATCCTGCTGGTGGAGAACTTCTGTATTCAGACACAAATGATGATGTTTGCATTGTGTGCTTCATCAATAGCGATGCATTCACTCATGAACATAAAGGTCCTCAGCGTTCAGTGTCTATAAAAACTGCTGCAGGAAAGCTGCATCTCCCAAAAACACATTCAGACTGAACAGAGCAGAGACAGCTGGTGATGGAGGACACGGGTCAGACAGATCAGAACCACAGAAAGACTACTGCTGCTCAATAAAGACCAGCACTGAACACACGAGACGCTTCTTTCAGGCTCTGTTCCTGAGTTTCACTGCTTTACAAATAACAGAAGAGAAGCATCTTAAACTGAACCTGGAGCTGCTCGAGTCTGTGCTGCGCATCATTAGTATGCGGGACACGGCCGTGACGTCACTCACGACTGAGCTCAGCCCCGCACACACACATCAATCACAGCAATGACTCACACACGCACGCACACACACACACACGCACACACACACACACTTTCACCTTAAATAACTCCAGAACGCTGCTCATAGAGATCTATTTTAGGATATTTTGGATAAATATTTGTGTGTATGTATGTATACATAGCCTGCATTTTTTTTTCAAAGATGCCAGTGCTTCCTGTCACAGCTGTGCAAAGATTTGAAAAACACTATCATAACTATTAAACTGAATTTAAATGTGTATTTAACCTCAAAAGGATCTCGAAGTAAAAAGAGCTGCTGAAGTCTGATGCCGGCTGTGCTTTAAAATTAAATTATCATCATATTAATATTTAAATAGGGTAACGTGTAATCTGTAACCATTTCTAAGTAACGTCCCACAATGCCATGATATAGGCCAACACACACACACACACACACACACACACACACATTACATGTTTTACACGTATGCCTTAACTTAAACCGAATCATTTGGGATTTAGTGATTTAGTATTTGTAATAACTGAAATGAAACCACTGCCTTCATTGTGTTTGTTCTGGAGGGTTTCTCTCGGAGCAGTGAATCCGCTGATGTAAAGCCTGTTATCTGATTACAGATAAAGTGTGTCGCGCGTTGATTGATCTTCTTCTGATTGTCTTCACGTGAAGCGATCAGCGTTTTTCTGATTTAAACGCGTCGACGGGACGCTCGCGGCTTCTCCAAGTAACGAGAAAGAGACGCGAAGAGATGTCCGCCGTGATGAACGCGTTCCTGCGCTGCGTCGCGTTCCTGCTGCCGCCCTCTTGGCTTCAGCTTTGCTGGTGGGTTGGGGAGGCGTCATGGCCCAATCCCAGAGCTCGATTCAAACACACAAAGCCTCTTACATATGAGGAAGTAGCAGCTCAAGACGAACCCAAACCCGTCCCCTCTTCCTCCTCTGACAGCTCGGCTCCGGCTCCGTCTCCGTGGCGCAGATTCTGGACGCTCTGGTCCGCCGTGGAGCGCGTCCTCTCGGCTCCCTTTGATCTTCACGCGCGCTTGGGAAGTTTGTGTTCGCCGTACCGCGTCGCAGCCGGTTCCCCGTCGAGCGCAGCCGCGGAAGAGGAGGCGTTCACGGCGCAGATCATGAGCTCCAGCACCGAGCAGCCGCAGCCGGACGCGGAGCCGCGGGAGATCAGCGCTCCGGTGACCATCACCGTCGCCATCCAGGCTGCGGAGGACGAGGAGCCCGACGAGGAGCCTTCATACAACACCATCGAGCTCCAGACGGGCAGCGGCAGCGAGGACGAGATCGGGAGACACGATAAATCCAGGTAGAGACACTCGATCACGCATATTTATAACCGTCTCACATATAGTCATTGGTTTCCACTGATCTCTCCATCCGTGATCCAAACAAACACCAGCCGCGCTTCAAGACTATAAATAGCCTCGCACACGATGCTTGACCGCATGAAAGTGCACATTTCTAACTGCGCTTCAGACCCCGTGTGTGTGTGTGTGTGTGTGTGTGTGTGTGTGTGTGTGTGTGTGAGTGTGTGAGAGAGACACCTGTCGCAGCTCTTCAGGTAGGAATGACACCAGACCTGTTGCTCCAGCTCCTGTAGATCTGTCCACTCCAGAAGTCCTCCAACATCATGATGTAATGCTCCTATACATGACAAGCATCTCACGATAGACGGCCAAACATCCGTCTAGATGAGGGGTTTTCAATCTTTTAGATGACATCCTTCAAATAAGATCATAGTCTTGTGAGGAACCAACATTCACATTTTTTTTTTTTAAATGTAACAACCTGATTTATTCATTTAAAACCGATATAGTATATACTATACAAATGCACAACATTATTTGGAAGAATTTATTTTCTGAGCTTTTGCTACTCACTTTAGTAGGTGTAGATACACCTATTTCTTAATGTTTTTGTTTACCTATAGATTTATTTTATTTGTATATTTTAATGTCTTTGTACATTTTTAGTTTCTTTAAAATCTCCCTCAGACCCCAGCACTTCCTTGAAGTTTATTTGAAACATTTACTTGAAATAATTTCCACTAATAGCCCTTCCTTGTGGTTCCCAGTAAAAACAATTTTAAATGCGTGTATACTTTTAAAAGTCTTCTTATAAATTTTTTATTTTTATTTAATAGTTTAAAAATTTACGTTTTTTTATTTTACGGTTTCCCAGCACTTCCTTGCAGCCCCCCCCCCCAGTTTTTTAAATACTTATTTTAATTTATATATTTCAATCAATTTTTTTGTAATGTTTTGGAATTTAAAACGTAAACACTTAAACTTATCTAAAAAAAAAAAAAAATCACTGACCCTAAGCACTTCACTTGTAGCCCCCCCCCCCCCCCAATGTTTTTTCATCAATCTTTTTTTTTATTTTTTTTATTGGATACTTTAATATTAGTAATTTAATTGCTTTATTTTCTAAAATGTTCCACTCATCCTCCAGCTCTTCCTTGGGAAACCCCTGGTGTTCACTAGTGTCCTCAGTGACCGCAGCGAGACTCTAAACTCTGTGTAATTAAATCTGTCCCACATGACCTCCTGAGCGAGGACGAGCGAGTGTTAAGTGTGATGCGAGTAGCTGTGCGTCTGCATTGTTGTGGAGCACTAATGAGTGGCTGACGCTGCTATTGTGCTCCGCAGCAGTGGGTGGATGGAGACGGGCCGCTCGCTCTGCTTCAAGAGCTTCCCAGCCTCGGTCTCTTCAGGAGCTTGTGTGACCGTCCCGAGCGGATCCACGCTTTTAAAGGTTGTGTGCTGTAAGGCAGTGAGTCATCAGTTTAATTTGTTTTCTGAAGGTTATTTCCAGCAGACGGCTAGGTAAGCCGTGGAATCTCATAGAAAAGATTAGATTTGTTCTGCTGCTGGAAGCAGAGCTGTGTGTGTGTGTGTGTGTGTGTGTGTGTGTGTGTGTGTGTGTGTCAGATGGAGAGGTCTCGGTGCTGCTCGTGTGTTGGTGTTCGTGGGCAGCGAGCTGTGATGCTCATGCGTTCGCGCAGGCTGTTGGATTATGGGGGAATCGGAGACCTCATGGGGCCGATGGGACACAGACGGACTCCCTGCTGTGGATTGATGTGTGTTTGGTGTGTGTCTCTCAGTGGAGCAGGGACCAGCGGCGGGGAGCTGGAGGAGGAGAGCTGGCAGCCTCCGGACACAGAGCTCATCCAGAAACTGGTCACACAGATCGAATATTATCTGTCGGACGAGAACCTGGAGCACGACGCCTTCCTGCTCAAACACGTCCGCCGCAACAAACTGGGCTTCGTCAGCGTCAAGCTGCTCACCTCCTTCAAGAAGGTAAGGGCTTCGTCTTCCAGTTACACAAGACTTCATCATCTGTTAAAAAAAATAACTGCTGTCTATTAACGGTTTTATTTTACTCAAAGCAGACACGTGCTTTTAAAATGTATTGTTTACTAAATAAAAAATTAGAATAGACACATCAAAATATATAAATGTAATCTTTTTTACAATAAATATTTATGTAATGCATTTAAAACAAAGATTTTTTACATTTCTATTATAAATAAAACAAATTGTGTATATATGACACACACAAACACACAAGGTGTGTGTGTGTGTGTGTGTGTGTATACTCCACTTAAAAATTAAGTATATGTACATTAACATTTTCTATATAAAGTCACATATTTTTTACATCTCGCGACCATCCATAAATCTCATTAATATTTACAAAATTTGAAGTCATTGTGTATGTATGAGATCAATACTTTGGCTTTGGAAGTCAAAAAAATCATTCATTCATTGTCTCTGTAGAATAATTGGCATGAGTCATTGGTTTCATTTTTTGTATTTAAATATTACTTCAACATTTTTTGGTTAAACAGCCATGTTTCCACTGAGGAACTGAACTTCCCGTAATCTTGAAGAGAGCTCAGCCAATCAGAGGAGTCACGGTTACCATGGAAATGAGTGTCTTGGCGAGCCGAGCAGCGGTCCTCGACTCCCATGATGCATTGCGAATGATGAATCCCATTGATCTCCGTTCACTCCACTTGTGTAAATCTCACAAACGTGCTTGAATGTCTTCATGCTGCTTAAACAATGAGCAGAAATCAGTTTTATATCATTCTGTCGTTTCTGATCATCATTCACAATACTTCATGGGATTCGCTGATTCTCTTGTAAAACTGTTTTTGCGTCTTTCTGCGTTTTACTTCAAATCAATGTGATTCATCTGTGAGTGGGTTGGTTCGGTTCATGACTCCGAACTCTTTATTAAAGCATGTTTTTGAAAAATGCAGATGAAGAAACTAAAGGAGAAAGCACAACCTATGGACCGGTGGATGATAGTAAATCATTTGGTTTGGTAATTTTAAAAAAGGAACTGGCATTTTTAAATGTTTCACTTTAGCTTCCTGTTTCAATACAAAATGAGAAGCTCTGGGGGAAATGCATTTGTCAGATTATTTGAGTACCCTGCACTAAATTACTGCTCTGCAGCGATCTCATGCTGCTTTTGATGCTCATTCTGAAGAAGCCTGGCCCGAGTTGCTCTTTCACTCAATCTCATCTCAGTTGAAGCTGTACTTTGATGTGCATTGACATGGAAACAAAGATTTTTTATTTTCTCTTTGAGGCATTAATGCTGAATGGTTCACAATGGAGTCTCATGTTGACGACTGATGCCCCTACACCGTTATTAACATCGTAAATCATTGTACAACACTCTACCTTGTTTTCTTACCTTTAAAATGTAAAATCCAGTAAACTAGTTTTCACATTTTCAAGGAGTTTCTAATACAACACTACAGCATTTGCCATTTATATTGATTTAGACCAACAATATAAAATTTAAGTAAACATCTTGATAAAAAAAAAGTACCATAAAACGAGATTAATCCCAATAATTAACATTTTTTGGAATACAAATAGGAACATAAAATTATTGGTGGTTCGTTACCATTATAGATGTTTACTGCACTATGACGACTTCTGAGAATCCTTTAGTGGTGAAAAGTGTCGTGTGAATCTTAAAGGGATAGTTCACCCAAAAATGAAAATTGTCATTACTCACCCTCATGTCGTTCTCTACACAATCAAGGCTCATAAACGTAGCAAGGAAATCGTTAAAATCCATGTGACATCAGGGTTTCAAGGGTAACTTCACAAAGCTACAAACTCCTGATGTCACATGGATTGTTACCGATTTCCTTGCTACGTTTATGAGCCTTGATCGTGTAAGTATCCTTGCAGTCTATGGAGGGTCAGAGAGCTCTCAGATTCCATCAAAAATATCTTAATTTGTGTTTTGAAAATTGATGTTGTTCAGTTGCTTGGACGCAATCTCTTTTTGTTTAAAGCACTATGTAAATAAAGTTGACTTAAGAAGATTGATGGTCATACCTGAAGGTTAAATGCATCCTGTTTCCGTGTCCTCAGGTCAAGCACTTGACGCGCGACTGGAGAACCACGGCGTACGCCTTGCGTCACTCCGAGCTGCTGGAGCTGAACGATGAGGGCCGTAAGGTGCGGCGCAGGACGACGGTGCCGGTGTTCGCCAGCGAGTCTCTGCCGAGTCGCATGCTGCTGCTGAGTGAACTCAAGCGCTGGCCGGAGCTGGGAGTCGCACTCGGAGGCAACGGAGAGGCAGGAGCCACCCAACAGGAGCGTCTGATGGAGCTCCTGCTGAAAGCTTTCGGAAACTACGGTGCCATCGCCTCCGTGCGGGTTCTCAAACCCGGGAAGGACTTGCCGGCCGATCTGAAGAAGCTGAGCGGGCGTTACTCTCAGCTGGGAACGGAGGAGTGTGCCATCGTGGAGTTCGAAGAAGTGGAGGCGGCGATGAAAGCCCACGAGGCGGTCGCAGGAGACACAGGAGTGTCTTTGGGATTGAAGGTTGTTCTAATCGGCACCAAGCCGCCCAAGAAAAAGGTCCCAAAGGACCGGTCGCGGGACGAGGGAGTCGGCGGGATACGCAAGAGTCGCTCGCTCAACAGCCGCGTTCGAGAGTTGCAGTATCACGGCGACGACTCCGCCGCGAGTTCCTCGGAAACCGAAAGCAATCCCACATCGCCGCGCTTGGCTCGCAAGTCGCGCTCCTGCAACAAGCTCAGCCCCACGAGCGGCGGGCCCAATCACCTGAGTCCGGCGGTGTCCCCGCGCTCCAGTCCCTGGAGCAGCCCACGAGCCAGTCCCTGCACCCAGCGCAAGACACACCACTCGGGGAAGTCTCCGCTGGCCAGCGAGGGCCGCTTGAGCCCCGAACCCGGCCGCAGATGGGCGGACTATTCCTCGGACAGCAGCTTGACCCCTTTGGGAAGCCCGTGGGTCCAGCGGAGGAAGCAGGTGGCCAGTCAGGAGAGCAGCCCGGTGGGAAGCCCGATGCTCGGGAGGAAGATCCAGAACGCCGACGGGCTTCCTCTAGGTGTGGTTCGGCTCCCGAGGGGTCCAGACGGCACGCGAGGCTTTCACTCGTCTTCTCCCTGTGACCGGGGCAAGACTGCGTCCACACAAACCTGTCTTTAAAGCCCAAGACCGTCCCTCTCGTCTCCCGGACCCTCACACTCTCATGACCATCTCTGTAGGACTTGGCCCGTCTTTTGTAATACCTTTTTCTACATGCTGCTTTTGTTAACGTTTTATACGTCTTAATTTCTCGCTGAATGATGGCATCGCAGGGGAAGCCGTTCTGAAAGTGTTTACGTTTTAAATTCTCGCCAGTGTCTGCCTCTCGTGTAAATGGGTTCTGATGTGATCCTCCGGCACTGGAAACGTATTTAGTTTTATTTGCTTTAACTTCTATTTGGTTTCTGTCTTTAAACATGCTTCACTTTAGTGCTTTACAGATCAGATGGGATCTGTTTTTTTTTTTGTTTGTTTCTGTTCTTCCGGTTGAGTCCTCTCTGTGAAAGTGTTTGAGGTTTCTGTCCCGAGCACAAATGCCTGGTATCTGCCTTCAATCTGGTTGGAGGCAATGCACAGTCTGCTTCCTCACTGTACAAATAAATCACTACAATCGCAGTTATCTGGGGTATTGCTCATTTCTTCAGATCCAATAATCTCTTGCTTTTGGCCGCTTCGTTTTGCATATCAGTTGCTTTCAAATTTCATGCAAATCAGTGGCTTTCTCCTGCTTCGGATTGAATTGTTGCACGAAATGCTTACAATCAACTGCATAAGCCCAACAATATGCACAAGTATGGTTATATAAATGCATTAACCGCAGAAGTGTGATTTGCACGAGTCTAACACATTTAACAAACACTAGGCTAAATATTGTATTCGCATTTCACTTCTTACCAAGTGACAGATTAATCCGTGCCAAGAGTTTGACTCCATTCTTTGGCATCAAACAAACAATATCCGATGCTTTTCTCATGCATTGAAACTGTCATCCACTGATGCATTCAGTTTACATTTACCATTGTTTTACTCCTGCTGTGAGAGGAAATAAATAGCTGGTCTTTCAATAAGAAAGTCAGCTGCATGCTCTTTTTCATTCGCTCCCACTACCTCAGAGATAATTTTATTTGACACCGTGTGACGTAATGCTTCTCTTAGCAACCATCTGATCTCCACAGGATGCTGAGATGAATGTGTTCCATTTCAGTGAGATCAGACCTGAGCTAAATTATACCTGCGTGCTCAAAATGCAGTCTGGACTCTTGATTGGGCTTAATTTGCACGTAGCCTTAATAATGTGCATTAATGAGTGTTATCTGCACATGGATCACCTGAGTCACACTGGACCCAATAAGCATTTCGATAACAATTCTAGTTAATTTTCGGGTAGAAAGAGTTACATCTGCATTTCCAATTAAACTGGCAACATCCTCCTTTGGCCAGATTGTCCATTTAGCAC
The DNA here is from genome assembly GCF_023724105.1 of Carassius gibelio. Classification (NCBI taxonomy): domain Eukaryota; kingdom Metazoa; phylum Chordata; class Actinopteri; order Cypriniformes; family Cyprinidae; genus Carassius; species Carassius gibelio. Next base: position 995,879 of record NC_068388.1, read on the forward strand.
AACATCTGATGGTTTCATGCATCACAAAGGAATCCGTAATCACGGTATAATGGCTTCCGTGTAATTTAAATCTTTTGAATGTGCTTTTTGGCAATTATATGCTGTGTGCTCGGCCTCCAACTTCGTAAAGCATTAATGTCAAAGCATTTTCTGAATTATGTGGCTTATGACTAACACGCAGCCAAGAGAAAATACACTATAATGAGCGCACGCTTAAGTGTGATGTAATTTTCCAGAACTTTCACCATCTCTGTTCCTGTACGGTGGAGCGAGCTGCAAACCTCAAAGAAACCTCTAACACAACTCTTACCTCACCAATCACCCATCTATAAACACACACAACTCTATACATGCCTCACATCTCATACTTCAAACTTTTCGTTCTATGCTATGAATTTTGAGGCTCTTTTGACAAACGGTTTCTGATATTGTTCATTTGTAAGTCACTTTGGAAAAGCATCTGCTAAAAGAATAAAATGTGAAATATCAGTAAAGAATAGTGTGTCTCATCCAGCACTTTGTGAAAGGAGATGTTTAATATCCTGATGGGATGTTGAGATGAGGGCGTGGTTCCTAAAATGAATATGATCTTGTAGTAAACATGCTCATAAAACATTACAAGGTGGAAAAAAACAGTTGTGTATGACTCACACATGAACTCGAGCTACAGCCAGTGCCCTCCAGTTATTTTGCATTTTAAACCAAGCTTGTATCATGCAACATCCGTCAGTCTGTTGAAATAATGGAGCTGACAGCACTTTTACTGTAAATGCAAGGTCAAGTTGAGTGCAATGCATTGTGGGATACAGTATGCACTGAACTGCCTGTCTGTGTATTGCACATTTTGGCAAATGTAGCAGATCATCCAGGTTCATACGGACTAAACAGTGAGTGGTAGTTATGTTAATTAAAATGTTCATTATATAAGCCTGACAGCACATCAGCTCTCAGAGGAAACAGAAGCAAATGTTGAAACTGTAGCTCATTAAACCAAACTATTGCTTCAGGGAGGTGATGAAATCTAAAAAATGTAAAACATGTTTTTTTTGGACAACTTCCAGATTAGTATATTTTTAAGGGCGTGTGGAATGACTTGAGAAAAGTAGTGTCCTGTCACCTCGGTAGTAACACACAGGAGTCGTCTGCACTGTGACCTCACTTCCAGGAAGTGCAGCTTTGGTGAGAAACGGACACATGCTGATCTGCAGCGAACGCAAAGCATGACTGTCATCACGAGGGAGCAGATGAAGCTGAAGATATCATCACTGCCAAACACCGTGTTACCACAGACCTCTGAGGCAGAGCAGTGTAAACAGAGTAAAGCCACAGTAAATCCAACAAATCTGCTGATCAGGACACACTCAATACAGTGTTTCTTCTCTCATGAACGCTACATACACATGTCCTGCCGCTCTTGTTAAATCTGTAGCACACTGCAACTGTATCCCACAATGCAATGTGCTTGACATATGTTGTCTATTTAGTTTTTATTACATTATAAAATTAAGTTTTAAATAAGTGATTTGTTGTATTTCAGTTAATGTTATATAAAAAATGGTTTTAATTGCAGTTTTAGTTAACTAAAACCAAAACTATAAAAACATTTTCATTACTCAAAACAGCATTAACTGAAAAAAATAAAATTATTTCAGCTAGTTGCAATGGCATCATTTCTCATTGTAACAGAAATTATAGATATTAAAAATAACAGACTAGTAAAAAATAACCATCCAAATATACATTTTTATTGCACTTTATCTGTAGATTCAATTCCAATTCATAGCTGTAAGAGTTTTTTCTTTTACACACACACACCTTCAGTTTTATTCCTCTTGTTCTGTTCTGAAAGTTACACAACAGCTTTCAGTATTTTTCATGGAAGCTTGTTTTCTGCCACAGAATAAAAATAAAGCTATTTGCAACATTTTCTCACTAATCTGCCTTTTCTCTCGCAATTCTCAAAAAAAAAATATAATAATAATATAAACACAAAATTGCAACATGTAAACTCAGAATTCAGAGAAAATAGAATTGTTAAACATAAACTTGCAATTGAGAAAATAAATTCTGTCTTTTTTCTTACAATTAAATGTTGTTTTGTTTCTGTCACAGAATGAATAATAACAAAGAAAACTGCAACTTTGTTTCAATTTTGATTCTTTATTTTTTTTTTACTGTATTTTATTTGTTTGTCAGAATTGCAAATTGTGAGATAAAAAGTTGCAAATACCTTTATTTTCATCCCTTGGCAGAAAACAAGCTTCCATAGAAAAAAAACCTATAAACAGATACATCTTTGTGAGAATTATGAGAAAAATGTTTTTTTTTATTTTTTTTTATCCCACGGCCACGAAAGTTCCACAATAAATCCCTCTGATTAAACCTTTATTATATCAACAAATGCAAACAGGAATTTTGAACCCGTCTTCAAACGTTCACCCGCAGTGTTTCGTCTTGCTGAATCTGACAGATAAAGAAAAACTCAGGTGAGCGCCGTCATCAACCTGACGCTCGTTTAATCAGAAATCAACACTCATAATATATAAACACATATATATATACACATAGCAGTAAAATAAGACGGACACAGATGAGTTTAGATGCATGCTGTGCATCGCCTCTAGCGCTGCGGTCTTCCTCTGATGGAGTCTGTCAGACGTGCTGCTGAAGAGCAGATGGGAATCTGTCGCAGTGGGAGTTTGGACACGACACGTGCGAATCGGGATGGAAATCTGGGATGGAGGAGTCAGAGTCAGAGTCACATTCGATCCCTCAGATGTACAGCGAGCCGTCGGCTGGCCCCACGTATCCCACCGCGATCAGCAGCACGTCGATCAGCGTCCAGATCCCCAGACCGCCGAAACTGAAGAGCTTCCCCAGACCTTCCCTCCACTGGCCCAGATAGAAGCGGTCCGCTCCGAAGCCCCCCAGAGTCACGCTGCGCACACATAAACACCTTTAATAGCTAGATTTCTATATTATTGCTGTGAAGGAAGCTCGTACAGGTGTACTCTCATGTTAATGATTCAGAGGAGTGTGAGGTGAATCACCTGAGGGCCAGAGCCGTGGACCACTTATATCCTCCCGTCCAGTTACAGAACAGACGCTTCTGAAACTCTCGCTTCCCTGTGAACAACACACACACGGCAGACACATGACGGAAAACACCTGCTAAAACTCAAACATAACAGCAGATATTGTGAAGAACGCCACTGACTTACAAATATAAGTCTATCGGGACTAGAAACTGTACACGAGGGAGAGTAAATGATGACATTTTGGGTGAACTGTCCCTTTAAGGACTTCTGATGCTAAACCCTTTAAGTGCCACCCTTCATTTTTGAATATAGACGTGAAAGTGTATTATTCAAACCTAAACTGTTAATGAACGCTTTGGAAGACAGAGAACAAGGTTAGACTCTTCTGATAAAAATACAAATCTACAGATTTTTGCAGAAGTGGAATCATTTTAAAATATTGAAGTATCAAAAAGTTGAAATTTACTGTAAAGAAAATGCAGTGTACCATTTTTAGTTTTATGTTATATAAAATAATATTTTTCAAAATACGCATCACAATAAAATTAAAGCCTTAGGTCTAAATAAGTTATGTTTCAAATTTGAAGTTGATAAAAAAAATTTTTTTAGATTTTATTTTCGGCCGTTATACCACAAACAGCCACTAGGTGCCATCAAAACGCCATTTTTCTCACAAATATCTAAATATCTCTGTCAATATTACTTCTATCTACCAAATTTAGAATATTTAGACTCTTTTTGATCAATATGCATTTCATCAAGATTCTAAAAAGTTTTGATTCTAAAAAGACCATAATGCATTTTGTAATATGAAACCTGACTCCGCCCACTAAGGGGACGGAGACCTCCAAAAGATTTTAAAGTGACGCAATCTATGATTTCAAAATGGACAGTTTTCAGAAGATCAGTTTTAAGCTTTGAAATGTATATGTAATTTATGATTATTATTATTATTATATGGTGGCACTTAAGAGGTTATGTATTTTTTGGACGCTTTCATCTAAAGTGACTTACACTGGGTTTAAGGTACACATGTGATCCTTTCATGCACTCCCTGGGAATCAAACCCATGACCCTGGTGTTGCTAGCGCAGTCTGTAGTTTATTGTGTGTGTGTGAGGGTCGTACCCAGGCAGTGCACGTGCTTCAGAGCCACACAGCTGGCGTTATAGCGTCTGCGTGGACACGACACCGTCATGCAGTTGTCGGTGTTGGTGCAGCTGTACTGAGACGGATCCAGCTGCCAACAGAAACGACAGTCCAGCGTGAGCGAGAAGTTCTGCTGCGGCCGACCCTGATCGCTCTGAAACACACACAGCGATGCAATGAGTGCATCAGGCATCTGAGACAGATTACAGATTACAACAGATTACTTGATTACTAAACCTGCCGATCCGGTTGATTTCAAAGGTGCCCAGATGTGTGTGTATAAAGCATATAATCTACTTCACAAATGCAAAGGCTGTTAGAAATGCAGTCAGTGTAAATAGAAATAATAGATGCATATCTATCAAAAGGAGTGCAATCGAGGAATAACTGGTGAGGAATTCAGAATGTGAAGCTCACTTGAAAAAAAAAAAAAAAAGATAAATCATGAATAATAATAATAATAATAATAATAGTTAAGGGTTATTATAGTTAGCTGAAACTGAAAAAAAAAAAAAATTACTTGAAATAAATGCTAACTCAAATAAAACATAATATAATTTACATATACATTTCTTTCAGTTATGTTGTCATGTTCTCATTGTCATTTAGTTTATCTTGATCTTGAATAACTAAACCTAAAATTTAAATAGACATAAATAAAAACTGTGTGTGTATAAAGACAAAAATTTTAAGAATCATATAAGTTACAAACACAGAATTTTTTTTTATAATTTGTATATTGAATATTTAATGTAATTCAAGGTAATTACTGCTAACTAAATCCAAAAAATATTTGCATTACTTGCAATAAAACAATAGTGTTGACTGAAATATATAATATAAAATGAAAACTTATTTATTTTAAGCATATTAATCTTAAGCTTCTCATTTCCATTTAGTTTACCTTCATGTTTAATGCAAATTAAACTGAAATAAAAATCAATGTCTTACTGGTTTTCTTACATACATACAGAGAACACGTACACGAGAAAGGTTTTCATGCTCTCCAGAAACTATTCACATGCACACGTGAATATTTACCATGCTTACTAGTTTTATATACTATAACACATTTCCTTTTTGCGTCACTGCCATCTTACGATGAAGAAAGAATGGATGCACAGGAACGAACAGAGATATATTTGATCAAAATGTAAATCTAATCTCAGCAGAGAAACCATGTCATGAAATGGGCTGACGGCACAATACGGCTGTGTGCATCGTCCTATTCACCAAATTCAATGGTCTATAAAAAGACTTGTTCTGAAAAGAATAAGTGTTCAAAATGTGGCTTTTGTTAGTGCAGTGCATTATATTTCCAAGCCTCAGGTCTGCTTTAACACACACTCCGTGACAGCCAGAAAACACACTGTGAAATGGGCTGATGGTGTAATTGATGGATCAGTGTGTATTGTCCTGTGCTAAGTTTAATGGTTTGTCGTGCACAGTAAAGTCTGTATATTTTTTAGTTTTGTAAAAAACCTTTTAAGAATAATGAGAAAAAAAAAAGCAATATAACCTGCAAAAAATGCACCTTGAATTCATTCAGCGCTTGACAATCACTAAACCGCTGCCATGAAAACACACCTCTTGTACAATGCATTTATTTTCATTTTATTATTTATTAACATTTATAAAGCGGATAGTTCCTCTCCTTGATTCTGATTGGCTGAGACACATTCAGAGCTGCTGTATATTACAAAGTAACAAAGTAACATACAGCTTTGTTTACATTTGTGTGTTGCTCGGCAACCACTCTGTTACAACCACAGCTGTTTCTGAGGAGCTACATTGTTTGGTGGAAGAATACTGTTTTTATTCATATCTTTACACTTTATTTGCTCCGTTTTATTTTGTGAAACCTTACTACGTATAATAACGGTTTATAAAAGCCCTGTGGAGCTGTGGTTTACAGTGTTTTTATAACAGCTAAAGGGCGTTATTACGCACAATTTTCTCTATTGTAGAAAACTAGATGTGGGCAGGAGTCTGGAAATGCTAATATTTTTCCATACTCTGCTTACTTTCCCAGACCTGGAAATGACTCAAATCAAATTCCTATTTTTTCCAAACTGAAATCTCACCACACAGTGGACGCCTGCTTTGGCTCTGCAGGTGAAGTTAGCCGGCCGGCCGTAGCTGCAGTTGTGATGAAACGAGCAGATGATGCAGTCGGCCGGGAGTCTGGAGCACTGACCGCCGCTGGGACACACGGACAGGTCATCATCGGTGACCGCTGGAGCAGCTGAACACACACACACACACACACACACACACAGCAGGTGTTCACGCTGGACACTACACATGAATCTGCTGAAGCGCTAGAGACTGAGCTGGAGTCTCACTCACCAGAGGACGAGGTCAAAGCCACCGGACTGGTCATCACCGGGCTCTGCTGGGCCGTGTACGGCGTCTCCTGACCCACGTGAGGAGAGCTCAGATACGCTGAGAGAGAGAGAGAGATACAGAGAGAGAGAGAGAGAGAGACAGAAAGAGAGAGACAGAGAGAGAGAGACAGAAAGAGAGAGAGACCAATAGCAATAGCACTATATTTATTGATTCGTTTAATCTGTTATTTTACACAATAATAAAACAAAACATTATGTTGAATAATAATAATAATTAATATTATTAAATGCTATTTTTATTTTACAATACAATATTGCAAATTAAATAATATTAAAATGTAAATATTTTGAATAATAAAAATGAAAAGATGTATTGTTATTATTGTGTACGTTAGCCATATTGAATTATGTATTGCTCTTAGCTGACCACAGACCTGCTTAAAGCTTCTCTTTTATTGATAAAGGATTTATAAACGATCATCATTACAAATCTGTGAAGATATCCATGCATTAAACATATTTTAGAGACAGATGTAAACACCAGACAGTCTGACTATAGAATATTGTAATTATACCACGATACCCCAAATGCTAACGTTATATCAGTAATACTATCATACTTTACACATATACTGTACAAATACCATGGTATGTTCTGGTAAGTGTGATTAACAAAAGTATATACTCTAGTATTTACACGGTACGCCTGTAACTCAAATGAGACCGTGATTTTACTGGTTTACGGTAACGTTACCAAAAACACGGTATCAGAGAGTCCAAACACGGAGAGCACAGCCGTTACCGTCCAGTGCTAGTGTTCGAGTCTGGCGTCTTACCGATCGCACATGAGGAGTAAATGTCGAGCAGCAGCAGAAACAGCATCACATACGAGCTCATGATGTTCCGTCCGCGTTCAAAAACCCGTTTCAGTCTGTTTGCCGTCATCCCGAACACCGCCGCCGTGAACTTCCGGCTTCCGCTCACATAAAAGTCCCAACGGCTGATCACCTTGCTTCAGAAAAAAAGTCCAACCCAGCACGATAAAGAAACATTGCTTCGTTCATTTTAGCATTGTTTAGAATTCAAGTGCTCCTTTTGTAAAAAAAAAAAAAAAAAAAAAAAGTATATATTATATATTTGTTTCTGCCATTAACCATGCTCTGTTTGTATACATAAATTGTGTAACAATAAAATAATAATTAGAAATGTTTCATCATATTATTCTGATATCTGAAGATCATGTAACACTGAAGACTGGAGGGATGATGATGAAAAAACCGCTGCACATCACAGAAATAAATTACACTTTAACAGATATACACATAGAAAACAGCGGTTATAAATTGCAATAATATTTATTTCACTCTATTTATAAATTGTGCGCATGATTTAACAATCCGTTAGTAAAGAACGCAATAGTACAGTGAGGGAACGAATTAGTAAATCGTGCACAATTAATTTTTTCTTGCATGTCATGTGCGGGGCTCCGTAGAAACAAATACATTAAAAATCATAATGTTTTCAAATTTTTGTCGAGTACTGTGATTGAAGTTTAAGGGAATTATAAAATGACTAATAAAAACAGACTAATATGGTATCAGTGTTAGTATACTTAATATTTTTATTTTTATTTAAATATTTGATAAAGCTTCCAAATGCAGTAATGATGACACATGATGGTGATTCTTTGAGTCTTTATTGCAAACCTTCAGAACTTTGACACCAAACCATCATTTAACTACCAACGACCAAACCCCTCCATTCACATCCTCTTTTCCCTTTCATCCTCCACGTCTCAGAGTTTCCCTTCATCCTGCACATCAGTGACGCTCGTCTGCTCTCAGAAGTCCTCCTCGGCGCTGCGACAGCGGGACAGTCTGAGGAGCGTCAGTCTCTCCATCACCTCCTCTACGCTCAGCTCTCCGTGCACCTTGTTGTCTCTGGTTCTGACGTTCACACTGTTAGCCGCACGCTCTTTCTCGCCCACCACTGCACAACAAACACACATCAGAGCGTGCATTCATGAGAGGAGCGTCAAACTCACACAGAGGCTGGCTTCTTACCCAGGATGAAGTTGTACTGCGCCAGCTGCGCGTTTCTGATCTTCTTGTTCAGAAGACAACTAGAGTCCAAATCAGCATCGGCCATAAAACCAGCTTCAACAAACCGCTTACAGACCTGGAACAGGAGGAAGACCAAGGAAGGTATTCGGGAATCTCACCGATTCATCAGACGAGAACAAAACATGAGCTCAATAATCACACTATTGTCTTTTAATTAAAAGATCTGCATTTATCTCATATTTGTGTCCATGGAACACAAAAACACAAAAAAAAAGTGTAAATAAAAAAAAATAAAAAAAGAATAAATCATCTTTCCAATGATGTATGGTTTGTTAGGAGGACAATATTTGAAAATCTGGAATCTGGAAAAATCTAAATATTGAGAAATTGCCATTAAAATAAAAAATAAAATTTAATATATTTATGGTAGGAAATTTACAAAATCTTTACTTAATATCCTAATAATTTTTGGCATTAAAGAAAAACTGAAAATTTTGACCCATACAATGTATTTTTGGCAATTGCTACAAATATACCCCAGAAACTTAAGACTGCTTTTGAGTTCCAGGGTTAAATATGATCAAGTTTGCAAAGCAATAAATGCAGAATAACTTAATAAATAACTTTAGAAATAAAAACGACTCATCTAAAACCTGCTCATTTTGCTCACCAGAAATTAATTTAACATTATTTTCAGTGATTATGGACACAGTTGCTTTCTATTATTATGGACATGCACTGAAGAATTGTTCACAATAAGAATCTTTTCAGCCTTAATTTGGCTTTAAAAACAACAGGCAGCAGGTTCTGAGCATCTCCACAGTCTGTAGTTCAGTGACTGATCTCAGAGCAGATGTTGTACCTGTGTGGCGTACGCTTCGAGAGACGGGTTCACAGGCACCAGCATCACCTGACGAGGAGACAACCACAGCGGCCTGCCCAAACACACACACACACACACATTAATGACACCAATCTGTGCTTTTCTGAGGCTACAGGTACTGTGTTCCCACTTTGCTGAATGTGATGTAGTTTTGTCACTGAAGGAAAAGGAAGACTCTCATTATATATGCAAAGAGGTTGGCCAATCACAGCAAGATATTAACATATGGGAGTCTTAAAAGACAGCAGCAAAACTAGTTTTTAATGGAACCATGATTAAAGGATCTGAGAGATAATTATAAATGGTTGTAAAAACTTAATTGTTTTGAGATATTGTCTTATTTATTAACATTTATAAAGCGGATAGTTCTGGTCCTTGGCTCTGATTGGCTGAGCCATGTTCAAAGCTGCTGTACATTACAAAGTAACATACACCTTTGTTTACGTTTGTGTGTTGCTCGGCAACCACTCTGTTACAAACACAACTGATTCTGAGGAGCTACATTGTTTGGTGGAAGAATACTGTTTTTATTCATATCTTTACATTTATTTAATTTATTACAAATATTCTGAAAGCCTCTTGACAATTCAAAGGAGAACTGTAAAAACCACAATTACGGAATCGATTTCTTCGTTTTAGTTAAGGATAATTGAAACGGTTTGTGCCGCTCACCATTTCCCGGCGTAGTTCTCGGTGAGGATGGCGATCATCCTCTCCACGGAGCCCAGGATGGCGCGGTGAATGATCACCGGTCTGTCCTTGTCATCGCCGTCTCTCCTGCAGCGGTTCAGACAGTTAAACTCTGATTCACAGCCGTGAGAGCGTTCACATCCAGTCTGAGCTCTACTCACCCCACATACGTCAGGTTGAAGCGGATGGGAAGCTGGAAATCCAGCTGGATCGTGGCACACTGGTGATAGCGGCCGATGGCGTCTTTAATCTTAATGTCAATCTAAAACACAAGAGATATATATATATATATATATATATATATATATATATATATATATATATATAAAACAATAAATATACATTATAAACATATAATATTAGATTAAATTTTATTTCATTTTTAATTCAATTAACGAAAAAGATTTTTGATGTATGAAGAGAGATCAGTGTGAATGCTTTCTGACCTTTGGTCCATAAAAAGCCCCGTCTCCTGGATTGAGCTTCCACGGCTCTCCGAACTCATTCAGGCTGTTCTCCAGTTGCTAAGAAATAGAATCTCAGTCAATACTGCACAAAATGTCAGTTCAAATGTCAAAGACAGCAGGAAAAATGCTATTCTGGAACCTTCTCGGCTTGATTCCACACAGCAATATCGCCCAGAAACTTCTCCGGACGTGTGGAGAGATGCAGCTGGAAGGAGAAGCCGAAGACATCGTAGACGCAGCGCAAGAAATCCAGACAGCCTTTCATCTCCGACTCAATCTGAAACACAAGCAAACAATTAGGTTCTGTCTCTTTAAGAGGTCTTCATTAAAGGCATTACAGGTACATGTGGGTTTCGCAGTGGAGTCGTTTTTTTTTTTTATTCATTTAATTTAGTTGAAAATTCATGTACTAAAATAACTAAAACTAAAATAAAATTCATAAAAACAACAAAATCTAATAAAAATTAGAATAGGTCACAATAAAATTTAACTTTTACTAAAATGAAAACGAAAGCATCGCTGCACCTGATCCATGGTGCAGAATATATGAGCGTCGTCCTGCTGGAAGCGCCGGACTCTCGTGAGGCCCGTCAGTGTTCCCGAGAGCTCATTACGATGCAACACGCCAAAATCAGCCAGTCTGAGAGGAAGTTCACGCCAGGAGCGCGGCCGATGACCGAACATCAGACTGACAGACAGAGAAAGATCAGGAGAGATGAAGGACGGAGAGAAGCAGATAACGCTCGATTCAAAACAAGAATATTGCATGAGCAGAGAGAGAATATTCAACTACATTGATACTACAAAACACACTAAATAATATCCAATATATTTATTTTCAACTTATTATTATTATTTTTAAAACAACAAAATATGTATCTTTAACTACAGTTTGACAGTAATCTTGTATTTTAATCATTGCTTTCAAAATGTAAATTTTCAGTGATTTTCAGCCCCAGTCGGACATTATAACTTGTATAATATGATTTATAATATGATTCAGTGAGTCATTTGAGCCCTGTTCGACCAAGAATCAACCAATAAAATGATCACCGAACAGAACATTATGCTATATTTCAATGTAAAAAAATGGTGCCGACCATTTATTGTCAAGATATGATTTCATTGCATGCATTTTTGTCTTTAAGGCATTACACTACAGGAATCCCAGTGTGTTTTCATGTAATGGTCAATTTTGAGATTTTGGTCTACTTTGCTTCCATAACACGTCTTCATTCAGGGGGAAAAAAGAGCCAAAATACACTTTGAGTTTCTGCTTTTTTGCACTTTATCTATTCACGCCAGTATATTTTTAAAATTGCAATTCATATCTTTAAAAGTTTGTTTGTCCACTTTAGCAACACTTACAAACACCAAAATTACAGTTTTTATTTCTCTCTATATCACAAAGGGTTTTACTGAGGGGTTTGTTCATAAATCATTCACCTGGTTTCATTATTGAACTTTATCTATTCGCCTCTGCAGATTTTTAATTGCAATTCTTACCTTTAAACGTTTTTTTTTTCCACTACAGCAACACTTTCATTCACTAAACTTTACAGGATTATTCCTCCCTATATTCTGAAGGTTTCTACCAAAGGGCTTGCCCATATATCATTCACAATGATTTTTACAACACTTTATCCATAAAAACATGGCAAAAACGCATATCTTTATATTGTTTTTATATCTTCATATAGTTTTTTCTCCACTTCAGCAGCTTTTACAAACACCAAAACTTAGAGATTTATTCCTCTCTATATTCTGAAAGTTTTTACTGAGGGGTTTGTTCATATATCATTCACTTGGATTTATTATTGTACTTTATCTATATGTGTCAGTAGATTTTAAATTGCAATTTATACATTTACAAGTTTGTTTCTCCACTTCAGCAGCACTTACACACAACACATTTTAGAGTTTTATTCCTCTCTATTGTCTGAAGACTTCTACCAAAGTGTTTGTTCATATTTCATTCACAATGATTTTTACAACACTTTATCCCTAAAAACATGGCAAAAACGCACATCTTTATATTGTTTTTATATCTTCATATGGTTTTTTCTCCACTTCAGCAGCTTTTACAAACACCAAAACTTAGAGGTTTATTCCTCTCTATATTCTGAAAGTTTTTACTGAGGGGTTTGTCCTCATATCATTTACATGGATTTCTACAACATTTTATTCCTAAAAACATGGTGAAAATACAGTGTTTATTTTTTTGTCGGTTGAAAGCAATTTCTGATTTCTGGAGAGATAAAAATAGAAATCCAAAATCCCCTCTATAAAAACCTTTAACTCTACTATGTCTCCAACATCAAACATACGTATTCAACCTGGCTTTATCCAATGTCTAGATGCAAATGAGTGCATATTTAACTAGATAGTGCATCATATTTAAACATAACATTAAAAAATAACTCTTTCTTAATGTACTGTTATTATTAAACTGGGGAAATATGGTGAGCTCTATTAGATAACGTTTTCACCCTGTTCACCTGTTGTGTCTTGCCGTTAGTGGTTAAATCTAATTGAGCACACACAGAGTTGTGGTTTACCAGTGTCCGGGGCAGTTCATGGGCTTCAGAGCGAAGACGTCCTGCTCAACAGGGAAGGAGAACATGTTTTCACTGTAGTGCTGCCAGTGACCCGACGTCTCCCACAGTTTGCTGTTATAGATGTTCGGAGATGCCACCTCCTGGAAGCCTCGTCTGCTGTACTCCTCCTGCGCGCACACACACACACACACACACACACACACATCATGAACGGTGCTGTGGGATTCAGCGTTTGACTGTGCTTTAGTTTGAGCTCGTATGCTGAGACGTACCCTGATGAACTCCGTCAGCGTGTTGTAGATATAAGCTCCTCGTGGCAGAAAGAAGCAGCTTCCTGGACTCAGATCGTGGAAGAAGAAAAGTTCTTGATCCTGTAAATCACACCATTAGAGAGCGAGATCTTAACAAGCTCCTTGAGTCACACATGAGGAGGAAGTGACATGCGTCGCTCCAAGGGAGGTGAAGAGACACGTCTGATTGGACAAACTGGCTCCAATTTAAAATAACCACAGTAACTACAATTCAAGATAATGTACTATAAACCATATGGCACTGCTATTATATACAGTATAGAGGATTTTAATGAGGTAAGAAAGCTCAAGTAATGAGAGATAAAAAGCAAAACCTTTTCGTTGTGTGTAATTAGGAGCTTTCAGCCGAACAGAACAAGACGGACACCAACTGATCCTCACAGGAGCCGAGAAACACATTCACTCACCGTCATTAAGAGACACACGTCACACGGGCAAAAATAAATCAAGAAAAGCTGTTCACAATTAAAAACAATTTAACAGCTCATTCTGAAATCAACATGATGAAAATGAACTACATTTTTGCATTCTCTGAACAAAATAAATTTTGCATTTCTTTAATGCACTACATGACACAAGGGTGTATGGAATTGAAAAGGTAATCATTAATTAAATCATAAACGTTGTATTACAATAAATAATTATAATATAAAAATATAGCTGCAAGCAGCAATAACGGGGCCAAGCACTACAGAAGCAATCTTCAGACGAACGGCAGGAATGAGTAATTAAGACAGTTTTAAGATTATTTTAGGCAAAATGGCTTGAAAACAATCAACACAACAACTAGTAATAGGATTTATTGGCTTATCACGTGTAACCAATAGGTGGTGCTGTTACCAAATTAGTTTGGAACGGTCAGTGTGAGGTGTCGATGACACATACAAAGTTTGGTGCAAATATGTCAAAGCTTTGCAGAGATACAGCCTCAAATGCATTTTGGCACCATTCAAGCAGATTTGTTGATGCGCTAAATGAGAACCGTTTCGTATGTCGACACGAAATCCATAACTTTTTGCCAGCATGCTCTGAAGATGAGCCACGTCAAATTTGGTGAAAATCTGACAAACGGTCTAGGAGGAGTTCGAAAAAGTAGGTTTTCAACATTAATCAAAATGGCGGACAGGAAGTTCAGCCAAATAAGGAAAACTTTGTATCTATGTTCTCGACTTGACCCAAGGAATCTACAAAGACCAGCGTCATGTCAATAGCCAGATTTATTCAAAAGTTATTAGCCTTTACGTAAATTGAGTTATAACTTTTGACCACTAGGTGGCGCTGTTTCAAAATATTTTGAATACCTTCAGGGGATGGTGTTGTTGGCACATTCTGAGTTTCGTAATATTACACCAATGCATTTGTTTAGTATAGCATTTTATTTCACAAAACTGTATTGAAGTCAATGAGAATTTCATGTTTTGTTCTATTATAGCGCCACCAAGAGGCTCAGTCCCACCATTTTTTTTATGTGTGCTCAGAGTGAGCCCATACATATGTGTGTCAATTTTGGTGAAAATATCTCAATTCACTTCAGAGTTATAGACATTTATATGAAAAAGCACGTAAAAAATGACTGACTCTTGACTTTGATTGAATATTACTACCCCTTACTATCAATATTTTGGCATTTGGGCATTGGTGTAT
This sequence comes from Carassius gibelio, assembly GCF_023724105.1. Lineage (NCBI taxonomy): Eukaryota > Metazoa > Chordata > Actinopteri > Cypriniformes > Cyprinidae > Carassius > Carassius gibelio. Next base: position 1,011,029 of record NC_068388.1, read on the forward strand.
AGCTATCGACCTATGTTTCCGAACTTCTGACGGTGGTTTCGTCTCGATCAGACAAGCGGTTTCGAAGATATAGCCAAATGTTTTTTAAGCGCTAAATCACAACGCTACACAAACCGAAAGGCAAAACCTAGCATGTTTGGTATCATAGGACTCGGTAAGGTTTCAGGAGTCCAATTTGATGAGTCTCGTGAAAATAAGTCAACCACACCCAAAGTTATAAGCATTTTAAAAAAGAAGATCACCACTAGGTGGCGCTGTTTTGAAACTTCTCACGCTCCTTCAGGACATTGTGCTGATGACCCATACCAAGTTTCGTAACAATCTGCTGATGCGTTCTTAAAATACAGCATTTTAGCACAAAATTCAAAATGGCCGACAGTCAAAATGGCCGAAATGGTCAAATTGGATATCAGTCGACTCGGCATGTTGCCCTGAATCTAACAAGACCAATGTTATGATTTTTGGACAAACTGTTCAGAAGTTATAAGCAAAAATAGCAGTTTTTCATATCTCCGGATCAGTAGGTGGCGCTGCGCCCAATCACAGCATGTTGCCTCAGGTCATGCTTGTTATGACATGTACCGAGTTTGGTCTGAATAGGATAAGTCGTTGCCGAGATACAGCCTTACGACTGTTTTTGTAAGCACTACATAAAATTTGTTAGAGCGTTTATCGAAAACAATTTGACGAATCAATTTGATTTGCATAACTTTTGGTCAGCACTGCCTGAGGATGATATGGTTCAATTTTCGTGTGAATCGGACAAACCGTCTAGGACGAGTTCGAAAAAGTAGGTTTTTAAAGAAATTCAAAATGGCGGTCATATTTCTATGACGGAAATGACTTCGTAGGGTGCAATCGAATCGGCATGAGCTCAGAAATTAGAGGAAAAAAGAATTTCGTTGATTGGCCTTAGGGTTAAAAAGTTATTAACAAAATTAAAGTGAAATTTTGGACAGTTGGTGGCGCTAGAGGGATTGACTTAGACACACCAAAATTGGTGTACTTAATGTTGGCACTGTCCTCTATCAGAATGTCAAACCATTACAACTTTCCCGCATTCGGTTCTATGGGCTGCCATAGACGCCCAGTCGGAAGAATAATAATAATAATAATAAATATAGCTGCAAGCAGCAATCACGGGGCCAAGCATTCCAGCGGCAACATAAGGAGCTAAGCATATGTAGCATCAGACCAAATGAAACAATGAATAATGAAATCAATAATTGCATGATTGTAATTGAAATGGCTGAAAATCGTTAATAAAAGTTCCACAGCGAGGAGCTAAGCATGGCATGGAGCATCAGACCAAATGCAACGAGTAAGAAAAGCAATTATTGGAAGAGTGTAATTGAAACAGCCAGTAAAACTCCAGTAAAATGATGCATTATTATTTTTGGAAAATAGGTGGCGCTGTAATCAAATCGCTCTGTTGTGTTCTGTGGGAGGTGACAATGTTGTGGGCAATTTCTTTCAAAATACTTACAGACCTTTAGGGCAATGAGTCGAACATGCCCACCGAGTTTCGTTCCGATCGACTTCCATTAACCTTGTCAAATAGGTGCTTAAAGTTGTTTGGCCAATGGCGGCCATGTTTTTTAAGATAAGTGAAATTCCTCATAGAGCAATTGTGCCACATTGGGCCATATCAATTTTCAAGTTGATTGGATCAACGGTTGCTTAGTTATAGCCATTTGATTTTTTTTCATCCTGTAGCGCCACCAAGTGGCAGATATGGAAAAAAAAATAATAATTTGACTAAAGTTTTTGTTCATGCATATGAGTTCTGAGTTTGGTGAAGATATCTCATTTTGTTCCCGAGTTATAGCCTTTTTCGTAAAATTGGTCCACGAATTTGAATGTTTTGGGTCACCTGGTTTTTTGTTCAGTCTTGATCAAACCACTGCAATAATATTCTCTGGACTCTCTAGATCAATCATTTTCAAAAATATGTTGCATTTTGTCCTTTGGTTAGCTATAAGAGGTCATTTAGGAAAGGGCCGTGGCCACATGTAACCTAAAGCCTATAAAACTGAAACAAAAACTCAAAACTTTATGAAACTTGGTTATAACATGTGAAAGATGACCCACCAAGCATGCAAAGTTTCATTAAGATCAGAAAATAGCTGGTGCTATAACAGTTAAAATGGCCTAAAAAACAAAAGATTTCTGTTGTGAATGGCATTAAACTGCAAAAAAAAAAGGGGTAATATAATCACACATGCATTAGATCTGTATTTTTTCTAAACAATCATGCAAAATTTAACAGAGATTATGTAAAAAAGAACACTGTAATATTTATAAAGCTTCAAAACCCAGTGTTGAATAAAAAATTGCATTTATAACCACTAGATGTCACCGGAAGACCACTAATGAGCTCACTAAAGACTAAAACATTACAGTTTATGGGCTTGTTGAGGGATTCATCTAGAAAAAAATTATATTACTATTATTTAATATTACTGTTCAAGCATTTCAGATCACATTGAGTCAAAGTTTACCAATTTATTCATACAGATATATCTAATGTTTATAATTATGCCAGATTATGATTGCAATGAAACCTGAAAAATGACATAGAAGCCCATAAAAACAGAAGACTTGCAATAGGTTTTATCACCCATCATTTATTTTAATTATCTATATATATAACAAAATGTGTGCATCTGTGTGTGGGTTTAAGCATGCTTATTGAGTATTAATATACTAGTTTAAACATTTCATGTTTGTGTGTGTCTGTAATTCTGTTCTATTCTTTTACTGTCAGCCATATCTAGGTTATTTAAAATCAGTGCAGTACTATTATCTAGACTGTGAAATTATACATAAATTGCGTATGCTTCTTTGGAATGAAATTAAGACAACATATAACAGTTATAAAGGTTAAAGAGACAGTGTTGTATGATAAATTGCATTTACGACCACTAGATGTCACTGGAAGACCACTAATGGGCTTTGCAGAGATATAGCCTCAGACTCATTTTGTGAAGATGCCTGACATCTGAAGCAGCGCTGTACAAAAACGGTTTCGTCTATTGACACGAAATCCATAACTTTTTGTCAGCACGGTCTGAAGATGATCTGATTCAATTTTGGTGAAAATCAGACAAACGGTTGAGGATGAGTTTAAAAAAAAAGGTTTTCAACATGAATCAAAATGGCGGACAGGAAGTTTTGCTTAATATGACATAATTGGTATGTATGTTGTCGGCATGTCCCAAGGAACATTTTGAGACATGTTTCATGATAATAGGCTAATGCAATCAAAAGTTATTAGCATTATTGGAAATGTAATAATTAGCGGTTATTGATTGGTTTATTACTCTTGACCAATAGGTGGCGCTGTGACCAAAATGATGTGGCGTGGTCAATGTGATGTGACAATGTCACATATTTAGTTTTGTGTAAATATCTCCAACCTTTGCAGAGATACAGCCTCAGATGCAGTTTGGCATCTTTCCAGCAAATTCGTTGGTACGCTAATTGAAAACGGTTACGTGTATCGACACAAATTCCATAACTTTTTGCCAGCATGGTCTGAAGATGATCCAAATCAAATTTGGTGAAAATCTGAGCAACGGTCTAGGAGGAGTTCGAAAAAGTAGGTTTTCAACATGAATCAAAATGGCGGACAGGAAATTTTGCCAAAATTGACAAATGGGGTATCGGTGTTCTCGGCATGACCCAAGGAATCTATCAACATCAGCTTTGTTACAATAGGCTAATGTATGCAAAAGTTATTAGCATTTTTCGAAAAAAATCGTTATAGCTATTGACCACAAGGTGGCGCTGCCCCCAATTTTTTTGTGTACATTCAGGGCATGGAGCCGGACATTTTTGTAATTATTTGCGAAACGATACGGAACTTCATTCTTAAGATACAGCAATTTACAACTAAATCCAAAATGGCCGACGCCCAAAATGGCCGAATTGGGAAAATTCGGTATCATTCGACTCGGAATGATGCACTGAATCTAAAGACACCACTTTTGTGATTTTTGGCAAAACCGTTCAGAAGTTATGAGCAAAAACATGCATTTTTCATATCTCCTGACCACTAGGGGGCACAGCGCCGAAACACTGCAGGTAGTCCCAGGGAATGGTTGTTATAAGACCCACCAAGATTGGTCTCAATAGGCCAAACCGTTGCGGAGATATAGCCTCACGTTCACGTTTGCGTGCTTTTCGAAGAATTCGTTCATGAGCTATTCGGAAACGGTTTGAGAAATCAACTTGAATTCCATAACTTTTTGCCAGCATGGTCTGAAGATTATCTGATTCAATTTTCGTGACAATCGGTGCAACGGCCTAGGACGAGTTCGAAAAAGTAGGTTTTACGAACAATTGACGATAGCGAAAAAACTAAGCCTTGCGATTTTTGAATTTCGGTGTCCATTCGACTCGGCATGAGCCAAGGAATCACAGGAAAAAAGAATTTTCATTTTGTGGCTTACGGTTCAAGAGTTATTAGCATCAAGTTTTTGAAAGTTTAGACAATTGGTGGCGCTAGAGAGTTTGAGTTAGAGACTTCAAATTTGCTACGGTTAATGTTCAGACAGTCCTCTATTAGTGTGCCAAATTATACAACTTTCCCGCAATCGGTTCTATGGGCTACCATAGACTTGGGGTGGAAGAAGAAGAGGAAGAATAATAACGCCAACAAACACAATAGGTGCCTTCGCACCTTCGGTGCTTGGCCCCTAATAATAAGAACGCCAACAAAAACAAGAGGGTCCTACGCACCTTCGGTGCTTGGCCCCTAACAATCAAAATAAAACACTAATATTAGTTAAATCATTAAAATGTAAATTTTAAATAAATATATTTAAAATAAAACAATCATCAAAATAAAATACTAATATTAATTAAATAATAAAAATGTCAAATTAAAATAATTTGTTTAAATAAAAAAAATTAAAATAAATAAATGTTAAAAACAAAAAAATTAAAGCAAATAATTTTCATCAACATATATAAAATTTAAATAAAACACTTTATAATTAAGTCATAAAATATGACTTTATTAATTATTGTTTTATTTTTAGATAAAGACACTAAAATGTTTTAAACACTTAACCAGAGGGAATCCTTTTTTTTTTTTTTTACAGCTCTGACTCTCACACACCTTCCCGATCTTGCGATGGTCTCTGTTTTTAGCTTCTTCCTGGAAACGTTCCCATTCCTTCAGCATTTTGCTGTCAGGAAAAGAGATCCCGTAGATCCTCTGGAGCGTCTCCATGTCCGAACGGCCTTCCCAGTACGTGGATGAATTCTGAACAATATCAGAATATCCCATTAACATCACATTATAAAGCAAATCTAAAGCATCTGGACTTGCATTTATTTTACATCAATCACTACCAACTTGCTAGTGCTAATAAAAACAGAGGTATACAAGTTGTTTAAGATCATATCAAAACCTGTAAAAGTGATCTAAAGGTGTCTGAGTACCTTATAGATCCTGAGCGCTTTGATTTTGCCGGTGTGCCGTACATGCGGTCCACGGCACAGATCGATCAGCGGGCCGCACCTATCAGAGGAAGAGTATGAATTCATGATGGAAAGAGGCGTTATAGCATCCTTACGGAGAAAGCAGATGTCCTGCATTACCTGTAGACGGTGGTGGTGGGAGTGGAAACCTTCTCATTCAGGATCCGACACTTGAACTTGTTGTACTAGAAAAATAAAAGCAAATGAAATATTTTCATTTCATTTTCTCAGCCTCCAGAGAAAAACACTGTGACCGGTTGCTCAGATGACAATATCATGGGACTATGATTTAACGTGATATATACCATGGTACTAAATAAATAACATATAAGCAATCTTAAATATGGATTTTCGAAAAAGAACATAATTAAAGAAATGGTTGTAAATGTAGGGTAGTAGAAAATGTGTTTAATTTTTCACAAAATTAAAATATATTTTCTGATTTTATTTTTCTGGATTCCGTTCCAACAGATTAATTACATTATTTTTTTTTTTATAATTTATTCAAACTATGAAATGTGTTTTTTTTTTTTTTTTGCTCAAATTATTAAAACATTTTCTAGATTCCATTTTAAGAGTTTAATTAAATTATAATAACCAAAAACCATATATAATCATTAAAATTTCAAAAGCTTTTAATATTAATTTGTAATATTTTATACAAATTGTACCAATAATAAGGGCCCTAAGTGAAAAAGTAACAATTCTACCGTAGAAACCATTTTCACTCAGTAAAATTCAATTAAATTCAAATAAATGCTACTAAATTGCAATTAATTACAAAGAAACATCAAGCAACTAACTGAAATAAATGTGCGATTTTTAAGTAAAATTCCGTATTTTTTTTATTTATTTAGGGTTAGAAAAGTATTTTTACAAAGAAAGTACTTTTCAAATTAAAAGATATAAATTACATTATTATTCGTATTATTATTACTTTGAGAAGTACAACAGGAATATATTTCTGTAATAATTTCTTCAATTTAAACCTAAGTTTTATTTTTGCAGGCTGTAGTGAAGACTGTTGATGTGATGAAGTAACTATTAAAGCAAACGGAGCAATTCTTCACCTTAAACATCTCCATCAGCGTCTCCTTACTGATCTCCAGTCTCTCAAAGGGCTGCTTGTCCTTCATGATGCTCCTGCAGATGTTCTCCAGATCTCCAAACTCTGTGCTGGACACTCCTCTGTCAACAAACAGCAGATACATGGATCTACAGGGGCTCTGGTCAGATCAGACGGATGCCAAACACCTCACTCACTTCTGTCCATCCAGGAACATGTCGTAGTAGAAGCCGTTCTCGATGGGCGGCCCGTAACACAGGCATCCGCCGTAGAACTGCTCCATGGCCTCGCCGAGGACGTGAGCGCTGGAGTGCCAGTAAACCTGAGACACACAACAACATCTGTTCATTTACATACAGATATATATTCAGCAGGCAAGTATGGAAGTGTGGTGAGTAACTGACGGCCTGTGCGTCCTCGTGGTCGAAGCGCAGCAGCTCCAGACTGCAGTCGGTCTCTAGCGGCCGGTCCAGATCCCACAGCTCTCCGTTCACACGCGCGATCACAGAACTGTCCGCCAGGGGCTGACTACACACACACACACACAAACAAATCAACAACATCAACACTCGTATATGCAGCAGAACATTTAATGCATTTGTGAGGCTGTGAATGTTAAAAGAGGTGCAAAACCTTTAGCATTGCAAAATTAATGCAATGCATGTCTCTGTGGATAAAAGCATCTGCCAGATTTAAATATGAAACTACTAAATAGTAATGGATCTATAGATATATAAAAATATATATATATATATCAGTGATAGATCTTTAAAAAAAAAGTAATATATAGGTTATTATCGATATCTAAAATTAAGAGCATAAAAACATTTCCATTATTTCAAATAAAAAAAATAAAAATAAAATGTATGAATTTAAAAGAACTGAAACAATAGGAAGAAATGTTTCCTTTTTTACTTTTATTTTAATAAATCACCATGGCAACACTGTTTAAGATATTCAAAATCCGTTTTGCAATTTCGAATCTTCGGTATACTGGCATCATGTTGACAAGATTGGTGTGAATTGCATGATTCTCCTAGGAGGAGTATGCAATAATGCACAGCCTGAATTTTCCAAAAATCCACATTCAAACCAAAATTGCAGACTTACTGTTTGTTGTTGTTAATGACTGTAAATTAGAAAGTTGTTCGGATCAATGAGAACAATATATGTACCGAGTTTGGTGTCTGTAGGAAAAACGCCTCTGTAGGAAGATCGCCTCTGCCGTTTTCTCATTTCTCGCCATAATTTTGTTGCCTTTCCACAGTCAAACTATTCATTGCAATTTTGCATCCCCCTTGGGTCTTGATAATGTCTTCAGATCATGTTGACCGAGTTTGGTAGCAATCAGATGAAAACCCTAGGAAGAGCTCCCTAGGGGCTTAGGCCCTAAAAATAACTCATTCAAAATATTGATACTATAATAATATCTCACTCTGAACAACACTGAATTGGACCAGTTTGTACCCTATTCATTGAAAGTGTCAATAGAGCTCCTCAAATACATCATCTTGTGTCACATCTTGTGTTTTTTTCCGCATGTAACGTGCATGAAGAGTAAATGCTCTCACCTGATGGCACAGGCCAGCTGATACGGGCTGCTGACCCAAGCTGTGGCCTTCATTGTCTGTCCATCTGGCAGCTGGACTCTGATGGATTGACCGCCAGCTGCCCGCTCCGCCAAAAGAGCATCGCTCTCCTTCTTCAGCTGCTCATAAAGCTGCAAACGACCAGAGACGAATGCAGGCCACGGGTTCTTCTGCTCCGGTGCATATGAGAGAGAGAGAGAGAGAGCAAGGGGTGATGTGGTCAGTATATGGTCTAATATGAACTCTGACAGCATCTTAAATGTCACATGAATGATACTGATGCAATGACACAGCAATCATGCTGATCGTGTGTGTGTGTGTGTGTGTGTGTGTGTTAGTGCACCTCTGCCTTCACTTTCTCCTTCTTCTTGTTTTTCTCTTGAACATCTGAAGCACAGGATTGAGACGGAGCAGCTTTCTGCTGAAACACACAAAAACAAACACATTCACTCATTATGGAATATTGCCTGTGTATTAATGAACAGCACATTCATGCTTAGTTCTTTGTGTCTAATTGGCAGAATGACATGAATTTAAGTTCATACAAAAAAATGTAAACATTTTCATTCATGCATTTAGCAGACGCTTTTATCAAAAGCAACTAACAAAACAATTTTTTTTACAATTATTTACCTACATGCTTTTAATTAAAAAGTTTTAAGATGATAGATAGATAGATAGATAGATAGATAGATAGATAGATAGATAGATAGATAGATGCACCTTTGCATGGCTCTTCTCCTTTTGTTCTTCAGGCTTGTTCTGGCTCTTCTTTGTGTTTGTCCTCTGGTTCTGGTTCTGATCTGGTTTGCTCTTGCTCTGTTTCTGGTTCTGATCTGGTTCGTGCTTGCTCGGGTTCTGGTTCTGGTTCTGATCTGGTTCGCTCGTGCTCTGGTTCTTCTCGTGCTCGTGCCCGTGCTCGTGCTCGGCCCGGAGGCCCCGGCGGAGGTGCAGTATTCGGTACTGGAGCTTCTCGTTCTCGGCGCGCAGCGCGTCCAGGTTCGGGCCGCTGGCCAGGGTGCTGAAGTCGAACCCTCCGGTCAGTCCGTCCCGCAGGCGGAGGATCTCACGACTCAACGCCTCGATCTGCTCCTCCTGAGCGGACAAACGTGCAGCCACGCGCTCCGCCATCTTCAGCCTCACAACAGCTGACGGGATCAGAACCGAGCACCGCGGACTGAGACCGGAAATAATATGAGTTCAGGCGGAGACAAGATCCGGTCACTCCTGCAGGAGGCGCTCGGTGGACCAAACACACGAATCTCCATTGAGATGTTTGCGTTTTATAAAGGGTTTTCAGCCTAATCTTTTAATTGCGAGTAAAGATGAGGTCGCCATTAATTAATGTATTATATAATGTCTACACATTCCAATATAATTGGCGCTGAATGAAGTAACAAAATAACAACTAACACCTAAATAATGATAAAAAATAGACTTTATTAGTCATTCATTTTAAAACACAGTAAAAAATAAAAGTAAAGTAATATACAAACCTTTTTCATTCATCACATCATTTATCCATCTTTCATTCATATTTCATCCGACCAATCAGAGGCAACGCCCCGCCCATTTTCACACCCAGCGTTGATGCTGCTGTCCGTTCTACGCGTTCTATTCTAATAATATGACGTCACATGACGCTATTTTTAACAACAGCGTGACACATGAGATCAGAAAACACTTCTGACATTTCTTTTCTGTGAAAAATATATCATTGCTCTTTTTGTTGTTTTTGATTGCTTCCACTGTCTTCATCTGTAAGTCGCTTTGGATAAAAGCGTCTGCTAAATGAATAAATGTAAATGTAAATATAAAAAGATAACACAGCACCGCAGAAGGCTATATATAACAGTCTAATCTTGTCAACACTGAGCAACAAAAGCTGTCAAACGTTTACAGACAGTCGTTTACTCGAGCATAGGCTTCAGTAATTCATTTTATTTTGTGTACACGTGCAGGAACAAATCTAATATCGCGCTTATTAACTAATTTTGTCCCCAATCCGGCCGAGTGACGTGCGCGTTCTAGATTCCGCTGCGTGACCGCGGCGATGACGTCAGTTCGCGGAAGTAAACAGACCGCAGCGCTTCGCATATAAACACGTTTATGAAGTGTATAAGATTATATGATCATGAAGTAAGTAGTATACGAGTATCATCGATACAGTAAACAGCCCGTGGTTGAACTGTACGCTTGAATGACCCTGATCCGGGCAGGAGAAAGCGCCGTGCTCGTGATTATGCTGTAAATATTATTGATTATTGGTTGATTGATTGATGTTCGGGTCGGAATGGCTGCGGGTTTCGCTCCCCCGAAGCTCAAAGACTTTATTCTCACCGAGAAACTGGGAAGCGGCACATATGCGACAGTTTATAAAGCTTGCAGAAAGGCGAGTAAATATTCATCTCTGATTATTGATTATTTACTTTCTTGATCGTGTAATACTTTACTGTTTAAATCGACTGGTTGTGTGTTATTTATTCTTCCACTGGTTGGTGGTTAGAGATGATTGACAGGTTGATTGACAGGTTGATTGACAGGTTGGTTGGTTTCAGACGGACAGCAGGGAGGCGGTGGCTGTGAAGGTGGTCAGTAAGAAAACTCTGAATAAAAGCTCAATGGAGAACCTGCTGACAGAGATTGAGATCCTGAAAACAGTCCGGCATCCTCACATAGTGCAGCTCAAAGACTTCCAGGTACAAGATTCCCATCTTACATCAACAATTTACTTCTAAACTGTAGTATATTCAGATAGTTTTGCATGTGTGGGATGAGGGGGTTGACTCAAATATTAAAAGAGGTGTAAGAAGCCCTCTGGATAAAGTTTTACAGACCGTATAAATGACTTGTTTATAATTCGTATTCATTGTTACAAATATTTAAAAGTATTATTGATGTAAAATACTAAATCAGCTGTTCTATTTAACTAAGTAAATAATTAAATAAACAATGACAGACAAGGTTAAAATATTCTATGACTTATTTAAAAGCATATGAATATTTACATATTTAATTGCCCATATTTTAATTGTAGATATGTCATAATAGCAACACTTTGAATGCAAATGTAATGATTTCACTCAGTAATCCTGTAGATTTTATCTGAAGCAAAGTTGTCTGAAATGTACATCTAATTTATGGAAATATTAAATAATAACACAGTTAATTCTAAGTATTCTTTTTAAATATTACAACACTAGTAACATTCTAATTCTGCTGGCCCAAAGGCCCAATTAAATTTTTTTTTTTTACTTCCAAATTTACTTCTTATTTATGGAAATATTAAAAGAACAAAACCGTTAATTACGGTAAAAATTAAAACACTAGTAACATGCTAATTCTGCTGGTCCATCTTACCCCAAGGGCCTTTATCTTTTTATTAAAAAACTAAAATTTTTACTCCACAAGTCCAAAAACTCTAATGTGTCCACACATCCCTCATTCGCAAATATTCACTAAAAACTTTCAGGTTAAGCTTTATACCGAATATCATACGTCACTGTTTTCCAGAGAAACACAATTAGATCAATTAAACTTAAATCTGTTTTAACTGAATAAATCAGATAAAAATGACAATTAATGATTTTGTGCCATTTATGGTAAAGACAGAATGAAGCAGTGTGGCTCATCTTACACTGTGTGTGTGTGTGTGTCAGTGGGACAGTGAGAACATCTATCTGATTCTGGAGTGGTGTTCAGGAGGAGATCTGTCACGGTTTATACGCAGCTGCCGGATTCTTCCCGAGAGAGTCGCTCGTCACTGCCTACAGCAGATCGGTACAAACACACACACGGACACACACACACACACACACACACACCTCACAGGATCTATAATGATGTAATGTGTGTGTGTTTTAGCATGTGCTCTTCAGTTTCTCCACGAGAGGAACATCTCTCACCTGGACCTGAAACCACAGAACATCCTTCTGAGTGGAAACACGCTGAAGCTGTCAGGTGCAGCTGATCTGACCAATCACAGCGCAGCTCGCTCAGCACTATACTATAACAGATGATGATATAGTCACAGTATACTAAAGCAACATATTTATAGTGACTTCAGTTATTAAACAGTTACATTTATGATGTTTTCTAGAGGCTCACAGGGGTGTTTTGTTCACACGTCTGACGTGATTTTACTTCTCAGCTTCTCATAATGAGGTGTATAACGGGGTGTGTGTGTAGATTTTGGTTTTGCGCAGTACATGAGTCCGTGGGACGAGCAGCAGGCTCTGAGAGGATCTCCGCTCTACATGGCTCCAGAGATGGTCTGCAGACGCCATTATGACGCTCGAGTGGATCTGTGGTCCGTCGGGGTCATTTTATACGGTGAGACACACAAATAACACTAGACTTAAAGAGAGAATTCATCTTTTACTCACCCTTTTGTTGATATAAACCTGTGTTCCTTCTGTCCAAAACTACTATTTTTGTCCACATAATGAAAGTCAGTACGGTCCAGTGTTGTGTTAACTTCAACATTCCTCAAAATATCTTCTTTTTGAGGGCAGAAGCTTTATTTGGACGAGCGCCCTTCGCCTCTCGCTCTTTTGCTGAACTAGAAGAGAAGATCCGCAGTGAGAAACCCATCGAGGTGAGGATTAATGTCCGACTCACTTCTGTTCACATGCTACTGTCATAGGACAAAAAACATTAGATGTTACAAAAACAAATGTTTTGTTAAAAGGAATAGTTCAGCCAAAAATGAATAAGTGCTCACCATCCCAGATCATGTTTGTTAGAGTTTGTTTCTTCATCAGGTTTGTAGAAATGTAGCACTGCATCAGTGTCTCTGCAGTGAATGGGTGCCGTCAGAACGAGAGTCTGATAAAAACATCCCAATAATCCACAGCACTCCAGTCCATCAGTGAACATCTGGAGAAGACAAAACCTGAAACACATCCAGCATTAAGATGATTTTAACTCAAACACATAGAGTCTATAATCCAGAATAACACTTCCTCCAGTGAAAAAGTGTTCTGGTCTGAATCAGGAGAGAAATCTGCACAGATCAAGCAGCGTTTAAACAGATCTAAACTGGATTCTGATGTGAGAGACAACAGCAGATGCACTTTTTCACTGGAGGAAGTGTTATTCTGGATTATAGACTCTATGTGTTTGAGTTAAAATCATCTTAATGCTGGATGTGTTTCAGGTTTTGTCTTCTCCAGATGTTCACTGATGGACTGGAGTGCTGTGGATTATTGGGATGTTTTTATCAGACTCTCATTCTGACGGCACCCATTCACTGCAGAGACACTGAGTCAGTATACGCCTCGTGGTCTCTGCTCCACTAGATGGTGTGCTGGTCTCACACATTGCTCTCTGTGTGTTTAGCTGCCGTCGGGAGCGAGAGTTTCTCGTGACTGTCGAGATCTGCTGCTGCGGCTGCTGGAGCGAGACCCGGACAGCCGCATCACGTTTGACGAGTTCTTCCTGCATCCGTTCGTGGATCTGGAGCACATGCCCAGCGCCGAGAGCCTCGGGAAGGCCGTGAGTGTGACAGATGATCTCACACTAACACGCTCACATCTTTATTTTAGTCCTGAAGTGACAAAACCACCGCTCCTCGACTCTAGTGTCAGAAACTTCATCAAGTGTGTCCCACAGAAAAACACAAACACTCGATCAGAGCAGAGTTAGATCACACGAGTCTGTACGTCTGATTTAAAGCTTGTTTCTGCCATTGATTTCTTAATTCACTTAGATTCTGATTCATGAGCTCTTGATTCAATTCAGTTTTATTTATTTATTTTTCAGTATGCCACATCAGCATCAAAGTAATTGTATACTATAATTTAATATAGTTTAGTTTTTTTGAACAAAGTAATTTATTTAAACAACTCAAATAATTACAAAATGTAAATAAAAAAATAAAAATAAAAAATTTAATTGATATTTATATTCATATTCAAGGACTGTTTTTCAGAAGGCTTATTATTTTATTTTATTTTTTTAGTAAAAACGTTTCCTAGTATCATTTAAAGCAGAGCACTCTTAATAAAATATGTATTTAATTCAGATTTTAATTCTGATTTAAATGTCTGTAGTCATTTGCATTGCATTTTTTTCTTTTTGAATGCAACAGTTCAAGGATCCAGTTAAAAAGAATGATATGTTGCATTGTTAAAATCACAACAAATTAAAAAATGAGTGCACTTTTCTCTAAATGCATGTGTAATTATGACAAAAATCAGATATACACTACAAAAATGATTGTTTTCCAATAGTAAAAATATCTAAAACTACTTCAATCAAAATGCATTTACTTGAGAAGCAAAACTGCTGAAGATATTACGTCTTGTTTTTGTAAAGCATAAGGTTAAAAACTAGAAAATGATCTATATTTATAACTAAATTCAAAAGAATAATTCTGGTTTTAAGCTTAAACTCACTTCCTTTTGATAAGTAAATGTACTTTAAGAGTGTTTGTACTGGAAAACAAGACACGGATCCTAAGTAAGAAAGTCATGTTTTGCTGTGTTTGTCTTCTAGAAAGCGCTGGTGATGCAGGCGGTGCAGAAGGACCAGGATGGAGAGCGTTCGGCTGCGTTATCTCTCTACTGTAGTGCACTCGAACACTTCGTTCCTGCCATTCACTGTAAGACACGAGCATCTCCGTCTCTCTGTGTTACACCAGTCCACAGAGCTCGCTCTCATCATCTCTGTCTCTGCTCTTTCAGATGAGACGGACAGACAGAGGAAGGAAGCCCTGAGACAAAAGGTGAATTCAATAATTTACTTCGTTCCAAAGTCTGTGGGAGCTGGGGCTCTAAAATGTAAAGTTAGTTCATAACACTGATCCAGTTATTAACAGTGTGACTCTTCATGTGTCCTCTCTCAGGTGAATCAGTATGTTTCTCGTGCCGAGGAGCTCAAAGCGCTGGTCAGATCGGACAACAAGATCAGTTTTGAGGAGGCGAGATCAACCAGGAACATATTAATAGGTAAGCATCGCTGACTTCTAATATCTATCTCCTGTTTTGACATTCAAGTCTTTTGTTTTTTTTAAAGAAATGTCTAGAGATCAGCCGCGTTTACTGGCTGCCCTGGAAGTGGCGTCCACTGCTGTTGCCCAGGTAACTGTTATGATATCTCATTTGCATATGCGTCATGTGAGCTGCAGTGTTGCATGATGGGAGATGGAGTCCTGATGTGTGCAGGAGGAGAGTGGAGCGGAGGACTACGACACGCTTGATCTGTACCAGCAGAGTCTGGGCGAGCTGCTGCTGGCGCTAGCAGGTAAACGATCATTTGTGTTATCTGTTATTATTATTATTTATAAAACACAGGTGTCCGTTTTATTATGAAGGCTAGCAACCACCAAGTAGCAGCTTAAAATACCATAGCAACCATCAAGCAACAGCCTGGCAACCATCAGAATACCCTAGTAACTGCTTAGCAACAGGTGTAAACACTCAGAGCTCTCAGACAACCAGCTAGTGAGAGCCTAGCAACATCCCGAATACCCAAGCAACTGCTAAGTAACAACACAGAATACCATAGCAACCACCTAGCAACAACCAAGCAGCCACCTACTAATAACCCAGAACAACATATCAACCATCAAGCAATAGCTTAGCAACCATAATAATACCCTAGCAACCACTTAGCAATGTATGGAAACACTCAGAACACCCTAGCAACCACCTAGTAACAACACAGAATAAAACAGCAAACACCTAGCAACAGCCTAGCAACAATCAGAACACCCTAGAAACTGCCTAGCAACCATCAGAATACAAAAACAAGATAGTGAACATCCTAAAAGCCACCTAGCAACAAACAGAATTCTCTAGAAACTGCTTAGCAACAGGTGTAAACACTTAAAGCACTAAAGCAACCACCTAGTGAGAGCCTAGCAACCATCCAGAACATTTTTGCAACCACCTAGTAACAACAGAGAATAAAATAGCAACAGTCTAGCAACCATCAGAATATCCTAGCAACTGCTTAGCAACGGTTGTAAACACTCAGAACACCCTAGAAACCACCAAGCATCCTCACAATCAACCAGAATACCACAGAAACCACTGAGCAACAGCCTAGCGACATCCCAAATACCATAGCAACCTTTTGGCAACATGTGGAAACACTTAGAATACCATAGCAACCACACACTGGTGAGTGAGTGTTGGACGAACATCACTGACACTTTTTCCTGAAAATTAAAAAAGTTTCTTCGTAATCTGGTGATTGTTAGAGGAGGAGGGACGTCAGGCGTCCAGATGTGATGCGAGCGGTTGCCAGGTCAGCGTGTGTGGTACGATCATCTGGATCTCATCTTCATTCTCAGAGTTATTAAATACTGAACCAAATGAAGACCGTTATCTCTCAAACTCCTCGAGAGCTCCCAGATCTCTGCTCACTGCAGGTTTTGTTTGGCCGCTACGCACCCGATGTTGATCTGTTAGGCTGCTAATGTCAGCGCTAGCCTGATGAAAACAGCTAAGGGCTCAGTGTGCAGGACTAGTTCCTCCAGATCACGAAATATTCAACTGTTGTGCCGTTATTTTATCGATAAAGAAACAGACAAAAAGAATCCCCATATTTACACTGAAGAAGAGATTTTATGTAATACTTTCATTGCTCTTCCAACTACACGACAGTTTGCTAAAACCCACACAAAAAAACATAAAAGCATAGAATCATGTTAAATCCCAATCAGAAAACCTTGAATAAACTACATAATGTGCTAAAACCCTCAGAACACCAGAGTAACCACATAGCAGCGTGCTGAAAACTGCTAGTTACTCGCTGGAGGATTAAAAAAAGAAGTCAGTATTGTGTGTGCGTGTGTGTGTGTGTGTGTGTGTGTGTGTGTGTGTGTGTGTGTGTGAAGCCGTCCGCAATGGTGTGTGTTGTTATGAGCTGATATGTGTCTCCTGCAGCTGAATCTCAGGGCCGGCGCAGAGAGCTGCTCCACAGAGAGGTGAGAGATCACTGTTTATGTGATTGTGACGTCTGAATGAAACGTCACATGACTCATGCATCACACGCAATCTGCACAAACATCACATTCCAAGCTTGGAATCAGAGCTGATGTCTTTTTTTTCATGCTAATTATGCTAGAAACATGCTAGAAACATGTTAACCATGCTAGAAACATGTTAGAAAAATGCTAGTCATGCTAAAACATGCTAGCTACATGTTAATCATGGGATAGCCTTAGAGTTAGAACTGGCAACATGCTAATCAACATAAAATCCTAACAGCATTCTAATCATGTTAATAACATAATAAACGTGTTAGGAATATGTTAACAACATACAAGAAACTTGTAATCGTGCTAGAAACATGCTAATCATGTTCAAACATATTAACAACATGTTGATCAGTCTAGAACTGTTATCAACATGTTAATCGTGCTAAGAATATTGCTAGCAACATACTAACAACATGTTAATAATGCTAGATACATGTTAGTCATGCTAACAACACGCTAATCATGCTAAAATGCTAACAACATGATAATCATTCTAGAAACAGGCTAACAACATGTTAAGCGTGCTAGAAACATGTTTGCAACGTAATCAATGCTAATGAAATAGTAGTCATGCTAAAAAATGCTAACAACATTAATTCATGCTAGCAAATTGCTATCTACATCTATGTAATCTATCTAAACTTTCAAACTTCAAGCTTTTACAGCTGCTTCACACTTGACTCATCTTTCTGCTTTGCAATGTGTGTTCTGTGTCAGAATGTCTATTTTTGTTTTTTTCTGTGTGACTCCGCCCACTGCCAGTTTACCCAATAGGATTTCATCAAAATAACTCTGTGAGCAGAGGAATATTGAAGTGCAAATAAATAAACATACAGTGTATGACTCACCAGCAAAAATGACTTTAGCATGAAGTACTGAAATAACTAAAACAAATAATAATAAAATATATATATTTAATTTTTACATTTTTAATTCACATTTAAAAAAAATACACAAATCACTAAAACTTTGACTGAAATTAAAAAGAAAATGCAAAATGTGAAACTAAAATCTAATTAGAAATATTAATATAAACTCTAAAAGTAAATCGATATTAAAATTAACTTCTTCAACACTGACCTTATTACGACAGGCCTGATGTAAACTCTGCTCACTGTTGTTTTAATGATCTTTAATGATCAGATATTCTCAAAACCTGCTCCTCGCTCACGTTTATGAATCTGAATCCGATTGATTGATGGTGTTGTCATGTGAACTGTGTGTGTGCTTGCAGCGAGATATAGCTGTTTCATCAGTCCAATGTGATATAAAGGGAACATCGGTTCATTTATCTCCTGATTTTCTCTTGCAGATTAAAAGTCTGATGAGTCGAGCTGAATACCTCAAAGAGCAGATCAAGGTAATCGCTGTCGTATCTCTCGCTCCGCTCGTTTAGTGAAGCATCGTCTAAAGCTTGTGTTTGCAGATGCGGGAAACTCGGATGGACGAATCGCTGAAGAAAGATGCTGCTGCTGAATCAGTGAGATCCTGTAAGTACAGATCATATTCATACAGAGAATAATGTGCTTCACTAACTTCCTGTTTCGATAGGAAATAAATCATCCCTAGGAAAGGAAATATGCTCATCTAAACCTTTTAACAGGCTCCTTTAAGTTACAATTCAAATTTTAAAGTGAATAGATATAATAAATAGATTTAAATGAAAATATATATTTTAAAAAAATCTAATAATTGTAATGTTTTGGGCGTGAACTGTTGCTTTAACATGAAGGACTGAAAAAACAAAAACTAATACTGAAAAATTAATAAGAACAATTCAAATTAAAAATAAATAGATAAAATAAATTATTTAAATGAAAAGGAAATTTTTTTTTTATATTTTTGGGGGGGTGAACTGTTGCTTTTACATGAAGTATTAAAATAACTAAAACTATTACTGAAAACAAAATTAAGTGATAATTAAAAATAAAAAAAAATAAACAGATAAAATAAATACGTTTAAAATCATAAATAAGGAAAAATACATTAAATATAAGTAATGATAAAAAATTATGTTTTTTGTAAATTATGTGGTAACACTTTACAATAAGGTTTTATTTGTTAACTATATTAACATTGAGCAATACATTTTCAACAGTATTTATTAATATTCATTAACATCATTTAATAAAAACGTGACTGTTCATAGTTAGTTTATGTTAACTCAGGTCTATTAAACAATATTAATAGATACAACTTTTGATTTTAATCATGTATCAGTAAATGTTAGAATCAACATTAACTAAGATTAGAAACACACTTAGAAAATATATTTTTTTATGTTAACATTAACAAAAAGAACATTAATGTAAAGTGTTACCAAGTTTAAAAAATTAAAATATTTTAACACATCTAAAGATTTTTTTTTTTTCCTTGGATCCCTGATAAGAAATAATTATTCAACCTGAGCAAAATGCAGAATCATTATGTGTGAAATATGTTTTTACCCTCACTGGGTCGGGTTATGTGTAACTTGACCTCTCACTCACTCACTCTCTCACTCTCTCACTCACACTCTCACTCACTCTCACTTACACTTTCTCACTCTCAATCGCTCACACTCTCTCACTTTCTCTCTCTCACTCTCCCACTCTCCCACTCTCTCACTCACTCACTCTCACTCCTCAAACTCTCTCAATCACTCACTCTCACTCTCTTACTCACACTCTTACTCACACTCTCTCACACTCTCTCACTCCTCAAACTCTCTCAATCACTCACTCTCACTCTCTTACTCACACTCACTCTCTCACTCACTCTCACTCCTCAAACTCTCTCAATCACTCACTCTCACTCTCTTACTCACACTCTCACTCACTCTCACTCCTCAAACTCTCTCAATCACTCACTCTCACTCTCTTACTCACACTCACTCTCTCACTCACTCTCACTCCTCAAACTCTCTCAATCACTCACTCTCACTCTCTTACTCACACTCACTCTCTCACTCACTCTCACTCCTCAAACTCTCTCAATCACTCACTCTCACACTCTTACTCACACTCTCTCTCTCACACTCACTCACTCTCACTCTCTCTCTCACACTCACTTACCCACTCTCTCTCTCTCTCTCTCTCTCTCTCTCAGCTTGTTGTTTACAGTGAGCTGTGGGTTCTCGCCATGGTAACAGATGCAGTGTGTCACACAGCTGGAGAAATTCACAGCGTCTGATTGGCTCCTGGCAGACAGTTTTCATCTGAGAAAAAGACTTTCACACCTGAAGGCAAAGAGCTCTGACTGTAAAATCACTCCTCTCCATTTAAAGACACACACACACACACACTGACCGCAGCTCTACCGCAGATCCAGCAGCAAGCTTTCTGTGTGTTTACTCTGGACTCACACACTTCACACACACTTACAAAGGGAGAGTTTAGAACACTGTGTGTGTGTTCAACAAGCTCTGATTCCTCCTGATTGTGGGGTTATTTATTCACTGTCTGATCTGAATGAAAGCATCTTCTGTATTTCTCCCTCTCTGAGAGAATGTTTTCTTGCATTATAAATTTCTGTTGGCCATAAATTCTCATTTCCTCTGTGCATTCCTCCGGTAATATAATTCCTCCCCTGCATTCCTCTTTCCTCTCTGGAATAAATCACTCTGCAGAAACCGGCCTCATATTCACAGCAACAAAACACAACTGTAACACTTTACTGTAGTCAACAATGACTAACAGCATTTACTAACGCATTATTGAAATCAAAAGTTGTAAAATAAGCTTAGGTCACACTATTAACTATGATTTTTGCGTCAATAAACTGCTAATTTGCTATTTATTAATAGTTAGTAAGGTAGAAGTTAATGATTAAGGATCTAAAATATGCACATGCAAAATAAGGCATTAATACGTGCAGTTAATCGTGAGAATTATAAATAATAATAAAAAAATCTTAACTTTGAATTTATTTTTCGGACCCCATTTCCAGATTTTTTCCTACAAGATTTAATAAGTAGTTTTGTTTCTCAAGTAAATGCATCTTGATTTAAAAATATTTATATATTTGTCATGCAAAACAGAAAAATACGGAGGATGAGAGGACAGGTACAGATCACACACACACACACACACACACACACACACACAGCTGTGTGTTCTGCCATCTCCGTCCTGGATCTCTCTCTACCACTCGAGCTCAGAGAAGTCATGCCAGCTCTACATCAGATGAACTGAGGAAGGATTGTGAGTGTAAGGAGGGACGGTAATCCTTCAGAAACACACACACACACACACACACTCAAGGTCCCCTCACATTGACGTGTATGTGGTGAATAAAACACAGTGCTGGCTCTACAATCAGGTCACAGATAAATGAGGAGATGTCCCCGTCTCCCCTGCTGTTGTTTATTCTGATCTAGTTCCCGGTCATTCGGTGGGGTTCAGCAGGAGGAAAGAGGGGCTTTAGTGTCCAGTAAGTCGGGATCCTGCTCGTTGTTTTCACAGAGAGAGCCTCGGGCATGTGTTGTACATCTCTCCACAGACGCTTCGAATTAAAGCACACGGAATCAAGCGTGCAGCGTTTAAACAGGGAGCAAGCTGAATCTGAAGCAACAGAATGCAGTGTTTGCCAAATATCTGAACTTTTCTGGAGAAAAAAAAAAACATACACTTACACTTTAACACATATTCACACAGAAAACATGTTTTAAGTCATAATAATATTGCACAATCTTACATTTCTTACCTGTATTTTTTTTATCAAATGCATTTATCAGTCAAACCCTCTTTCGAAACTGTGTTCATTGGATTTGGGAATTAAAATCCCATGCTTTTGCATTTATAAATGAACTTAAGACAAGTGTTCATCTTACATTTCAGCATAACTTTTATTTTCTTAATTATTCCAAAAGGTATAAATAAATTATTTTCTGTACAAAACGTATGCAACTTCAAGACACTTTGGGAAGTTGAACCAGAAACATACTCTCTACAAAAGCAGCTATTATAAACGTAACAGTTCAGTGCCTTTAACTAACAGGCTCTGAAAGATTCTCCTCAAATGCCATGACAGTGATTGACCAGACAGAGAAAACTGACCACAAATAATTCATTATATGCCCCAAAAAAAGAAAGAAAAAGGTTGGAAACAAACCTTTAGGTATAACGCTTATAAAGGTATTCATAGTAATGCATTATATCTTTTAATAATTAATTGTGGCCAAAGATAAAATGCATCAAAATATTTGAAAATCTGTCATGCGTTTTAATGCATTGTATATTTTTAACAGTGTAACAATTTATTTTGATGCATTATAACGGTGGTTACAATTATTCATAAGATCATATAATGCATTATATTACAAGGCATAATTAATGCATTGAAACTACATTAATAACGCATAATATTAAAAGGCTATAAAAGTGAAACCGAAAGGTGTTAAACCATTGGAAATTGTTTCAAGCTGCAATAAAATCCAAACAGTCGTCAGGCACTTGGAGATGATTTCCAGAGCGCATGAACACGAGATGCATGCTGTTAAACTCATATCCAAGACCTGGGAGTTCAGAGGAAGAGGTCAAACGAATAAAACTGAAGCGTGAGAGAGAAAGACAGCGTTTAACAGCTTCTCAAGGGCCTCTTCACATTAATGAAGCACTTGATCCCCAAACCGGCTCATTCGTGCGCACGCGCACTGCGCACATATTTGAGGACGCGAGTACAATGAGAGCTGAAACAATACAGAGTCTGAAATCATAACAGCTGATGACGAGCACTTAACATTCATCAGTCACACACTTTAAAGTGTGAAAGCCAGAGTGAACGCAATGCACAGCAGAACTAAGTGTTGAGAACGAGTTAAAGGACTCGAACCCGACATCACCGCATCAGCATCAGTCGGTCTCGCCTCGTCATCCTCGTCCTCGTACGCATCGTCTGTGCCATCGTGGTCCACGGAGACGCTGTTGTCTTGTGTCGAACACAGTTTGACCATATTCTGTTTGACCACCTCACAGAACGGCCTCTCGAGCCCGTCACACACGCACTGATTGAGCAGCACACCACTGGGCTTCAACAGCAGCTCCTCGATGGTGGATCTGCACCGAGACGAACACTTCCTCCCGTTAAACAGCTGTCCGCAGTGGGACAGATACGCGGTGAGGGATGATTGACAGCTGGGCTCGTCTTCACACCGCTGGCGCGCTTCGGTGCATCCCATCCCCTCGGCGTCACCCGGATGTGTGCGCGGCAGACACGGCTCCACGGCGCGCTTGGCCCGCACACACTCGGGGTCGGTCCCGCAGTCACAGGTCTCTAGTAACGGGCCGTGTGTGGTCTGGTTGAGGCGGATGAGCGCGCTGATGCAGTGGCTTGGACACTGGCGTCTGCTTCCTCGGATGATCCCATCGCACGCCGTCAGATACTGGTTATATGCGAGCTCACAATCACGCTCTTCATGACATCGCATCAGCGCGTGCCAGCAAACCATCTGCGCCTCCAGCATCATCACAAACGAGAGGAACGCGACGGGAACGATGCTGCTCTCCATATTGCATGCGAACTCAGATTAGGTGCATGCTTGCATCAGTCTCGTGCACTTCAGCTGGAATGCGACGTGAAAGCACACCATGGTTTGTCTGCGTTTACTCCACAAAGAAGCTGAAAGTTTAGATGTTCTCCACGTGATCAGTTCAATCTGCTGCTCTCCGGTTGCACATTGGTTTACGTGAAAGAATCCTCCTGTTTTTAGGGTTTGCGTGTTGTCTGGAGAGTGTTTTCTGCTCTCGGAGTCCTGTTGCATGCTGCATGTCTTTGTCCCTCCGGCTCTTTCACGCTCGAGACCCCTCCTCCTCCAAAACTCCCTCCGATCCCCTCTTCATTACGCGTTCTGTTGTTCTATTGGACGCGAACGGGGGATTGCACGGTAACGTGTTTTTTGGCAAAGCTCACCTCTTGTACAGGATAAATAAAATGTTTATGAATTTCATGAAGCCGGCGAGCTGTGTGGTCTCTGCATTAGATTCCAGAGAGAGAGAGAGAGAGAGAGAGAGAGAGAGAGAGATGCATTCCTCTAGTAGAAGCTCAACATCTTCTTCAATTTAAAGCGCAGAAAAACAAATCTGTTTCTCTTTAGCGCGCGCCCAAGAACAAGCCCCTGTATAAACCCTGGCTCGACCCCCGTCGCTCGCAGCCTCCTTTGGGGTGTTTTAATCGCGCCCTGATGGAAAGAAAAGAGCCACAAAAGTGTTTTCTGGCCCGTTTCACCCTCTTTGTGTCCGACTGGCCATGCAGCAGCCCGGAGGACCATCAATAGAGAGACTTTCCACAACAATATATTCTACTGCCCTGTCCTTTCAGCGATCTCTGCTATTCAGATGGAAACAGCTCTGATTGGGAAAACTATGCAAAATGCACAGAGGAGACATGTGTGGGAAAGACCGGGGCTAGTTGTCACACAAAGCGCCCAGCAGCAAAAGCTTGTACTCTAAAATAAATGCGTTGTTTTAACCCAACTTTGGATGTGGACTAACCCAACATTGTGAATGCATTTTAAATGACACTTTAAACACAAAAGTTAGGCTAGTTCACATTTGACCCAAAGTTGGGCTGAAACCACAAAGTATTTTTTTTAGTGTACATTGATTTTTACAAAAAGTATTTAAATTTATGTCTAAAAATTATTAATATTAAAATATTTGTGTATAAATAGATTTCAGAATCAGAGAGGCTGAATTTGAGTAGTTGACATGACATACTGCATCTAAAATGGTTTTAAAAACATCTTTTTCTAATTGTTGCATGAATGCTATGCATGCATTTTAATTTAGAGAATACATGGTAATTAAATTGTCATAATGCATACCTGATAAAATCTAGAACAGATAAAAAGTGATTAATAAAAAAAAACCTTAAGACACCACAGGTGAATAGAGAAAAAAAAAGAAATTGAGAAAATTAGCTTTTTAACTGTAATTGTTTTGTAGCTGAAATCTACAGACACAAATAGATAACGTGTATTTTGTAGGTTTTCTTTCTACAAGTCTGAAACAACGTGTTAGGAAAAGACAAATAACTAAAAAAAAAAATCATCAATGCATGAGAAAATGCATTTATATAAACTCAGTGTTTGTTTGCAAAATGCTTATTTGTTATTTCATCTATTGACTCGTGTCCAGTGTCTCCATCTAGCGGTCGGACACGGTACTGCGGATTAAATTACGTCACAGGCATCACCATCTTTGTACAAATATATTTATTACAGTTTCAACAGTCAAAAATCAGCAAGGTCTGGAAATTACAGAAGAATAATTACATAAATGCATTACATTGGTAATTACGTTACTTATGCAGTCCAGAGCAGAAACAGCTATCAAAGGCATAAGTAAAACAAACGACAAAATACTTTCTTGCCATTAATAAAGAAATAAATATCTAGAGGGATAAATAAGATTAACAGGAATTCCAGTACAAGCCTTCACATTAATTGGCTACCAGCTCTGTCCTGTAGATCAGAGATGGAAATATTGCTTTGTTTACAGCTTATATAAAAAACAAACAAATAATCCCTGCATGTCTTCACTCGAGCAGACACAGAATCAGAATAAAACCCTTCCTCCAGACGCTCACCTCAAACCATTATTACGAGTCTCCAAAAGAGGGAACAACCAGAAAGAAAAGGGTCGACATCTGCATCACGACGACACCAAACCACCTGCACAAAACAGCACCACTCAATGAAAGGTCAAAGGTCAAGGGTCAATGTGAAGGTGTGTGTGGATGTTAAAGGGAATCTGGGTTCTACCTCCATTCCTGCTTCAATAAGCCCTTCGAGACTATCGCTGTAATGAACACCTTCAGACATATGTGATGCAAACCTCCAGAAACAACGTCACATTTCACCCCAAAGTCAAATAACAAAGAAATTATTCTTGCAGAATGGACGGGAAGGCTATTTTAGGACCATTAAAGCGATAGTTCACCTCAAAAAAAATAAAACGGTGTCATTATTCACTCAATATCAGGAATATTGAAAAGCAAAAAGTTGCTGGCAGCCATTGCCTTCCATTGAGTGAGAAAAAATACTGTGGAAGTCAATGGGTACCGGGAACTGTTTGCTTTTCAATATTCTTCACAATTTGTTTGGAGCAACACAAGGGTGAATAAATGACAGAATTATCATTTTAAGGCTGAACTATACCTTTAAGATTAATAATTTGTGCAAAATAGAATTTTTTCATGGTGAAATGTGACCCGAGGATGTTTTTGTGAGGTTCTCGTATATCTGATGAAACACACGTGACATTTAAACTACTAAAACAACATCAGCATCATAAAACAAACAATGCCTTACACGTCACACCGGATATATGCATGTGTGTGTGTGTGTGTGTGTGTGTGTGAGAGAGAGAGAGAGAGAGAGTGTGTGTGTGTGTGTGTGAGAGAGAGAGAGAGAGAGAGAGAGTGTGTGTGTGTGAGAGAGAGAGAGAGAGAGAGAGAGAGTGTGTGTGTGTGTGTGAAAGAGAAAGAGAGAGAGAGAGTGTGTGTGTGTGTGTGTGTGTGTGAGAGCGAGTGAGTAAGTGTGTGTGTGTGTGTGTGTGTGTGTGAGAGAGAGAGAGAGAGAGTGTGTGTGTGTGAGAGAGAGAGAGAGAGAGAGAGAGAGAGTGTGTGTGTGTGTGTGAAAGAGAAAGAGAGAGTGTGTGTGTGTGTGAGAGCGAGTGAGTAAGTGTGTGTGTGTGTGTGTGTGTGTGCATCAGTGTGTGTGTGTGTGTGTCCAGGTGTGAGGATGCAGTGAGATCACATGACGCAGCACTTCTCCGCGGAGCTCTTCAGGTCCTCCAGTGTGGCCTGAGCTTTGTCCTTCAGGTGACCCATGTCCACGTTCTGGATGTTGGTCAGGTGACCCAGAACGGACTGCTTCTGTTCCTCCTCCTGGTTGTCTTCAGCGATCATCTTGGCCAGTTCTGTGGGGAGCTCGACGTCGTCCGCTGCCGCCTGGATCTGAGTCTCGTCCAGCTCGTTCTGAGACACAAAACAAGGACATGTGTGTCTTTACATTTACAATCACTCTTGTAATCATCTTGTATTGTGGATGCGATTATTATTTAAATTTAAATCAGCATAAATTCAATTCAGTGCATCAATTACTATGCATAAACATTTCACAATAAAAATATATATTTTTAATTATTTGCATTACATTTTTTCTAATGAGTACTCGAAAATTGGTTATTTATTTATGATTTAAAAAATATTTTAGATCAAAATCAACAGATTAAATACACTACATCAAATGCTACAATTATATAAACATTTTCAAATTTAGATAATATTCAATTCATATCTTTGCATTGATATTTATTTGATGTATTGATGCAATGATAATTAAATTGTATTCTCATCACACTACATCATTTTGGGAAATGGGTTATTAATCATGATAAAAATAATTAATAATACAATATATATTTTTTAATTTAATAAAATTAAAATAATACAGAAAATATTGCCATGATGCATAATAATTTTGCAATTAAAAAATATATTTTTTTTTACAACAATAAAAATGTAAAATAATTCTAATTACAGTAAAGTACACTAATGAGTTTTGTGGAATAGGTCATTAATTATGATAAAAACAAATAATAATTATTTAAATTAAAATCAGCAAATTAAATGACCAACATAAAGTATTACCATGATGTATGATGAGTTATAACTCAATAAAAATCATTACAGAATACTACAAAGTATTGAAAAATGGCTTATTAATTGTGATAAAAAATTATATTACAATGCAAAAATAATAAGAAGTCTTCAGTATCTTAATGCACAATATATTTTCTTTTTAGGGCGGTGAAATGTGACCGTTCCTGTGTGATAGTGCGCTGTAAGTGCACTTCATAAGTTTTAATGATAACCTGATGACAGACACAGAGAGACTGATTAACCTTTACCTTCGGCAACCTGTACTTGTCTCTAAAGTGAGACCTGACTGTCGCCCTCTCCGCCTTCTTCTGGGCAAAACTGGCGTCTCGCTCTTGCCTGAGGAGAAACACACACACACACACACACACACACACACACTCAGTGATGTGATGCACTGGGTTATTCAATGGACTTTGGATCCATTTTTTATCCACCTACATGAGTCTGTCGTGTCAATCTCAAGCTAATAAACAGGTTGGATTATTGTTGGCTGACATGTTTTAGGACTAAATTTAGGACATTTTTGAATAATGATCATATAAAACCATCATAACACTCGACAGAAACGCCTTAAAGGATCTGAAGAAGATTTACGTGTGCACTATTTTTCACTATTTGTCTCGAGGATTAAACTGCTTTGCTCTGAATGCTGCAGAATCTCACGAAATAAATACCTTCGAACAGAGCGTCAAATGGCAAAACACTTCAGACAGAATGCTGGAAATATATACAATTACTGTGCAGTTGTGCATCAAATATGCTAAACTAAATGCAAATAATATAAGTTTTTAGGTGAGAAATATGAGAAACTCATTTCTAAGGTTAATAAAAAATCTGCTAGACAGGTTGAGAACAGCGTTATTTTAATACCAAATATACACTATTATTAGTTTTATTAGTATTATATATATAGTTATATATATTTAGTTGTTTGGTCATGTTTAACAATTTTTGTATAGTTTTTCTTTTACTTATTTTAATTCGCTTATTTTTTTGTTTTTAGTAGTTCAACAAAAAATTCATTTTAAAATTTAGAAATGTTGCCTTGACAGCTAGCTGAAATAAAAACCATATAATTTTTTCAGTAAAAAAAAAAAAACTAAAAAAAAAAAAACTAAAATTGCATAAAAATGACAAATTGATAAAATGTAAATTGAACAAAATAAAAACAGAAAATATAAAAATAAAATGTAAATCAAAAACTAATAATAGTATATTAATGATCATTAAATAACATTTATTATTTTTTATAAACAATAAATATTACTTTTTTTTTTTTTTAATGGTTTTAGTTTAGGCTAACGTCAATAGCCTTCTACAGTACAGGAAACTAGATAGCATCCAATCAAACATTGGAATTAAAGCTTGCAGTTGGTAACTTTTGACGCTCTAGCGGTTAAGAAACAAAACTGCTTGCGTCTTGCGGAAGAACATCGTAGCCGGAACTACTTCTCTCTGTTTATGTCTATGAAGAATCACAAAGGTACTGGGTTACTCCGCCGCGGTACCCCCGAAGCAATCTAAAATAGTCCGAATACAAACACTTATTATAGGTGCACCCTAGTGATTCAGGACAAGCCAAAAACACGGTTTGGAAAATGGATTCATGGTGTACTCGCTTATTATATACATTTTTCTACATTTTGAACACAAACAAAGTTACGGGCTGCAGCTCTGATTGGTTGTTTCTTACCAGGAGCGATGGAGTTTCTGCAAATGGCAATAGGACACTGGGAGGAACCAGAGGAGCTTGATCTTTTCACAAATTATCTGTCTCATATTCTACTGTCAGGAAATAATAACAGGTTTAACAAATATGTAAAAAAATATTTTTTTTTACAAAAGTTCCCTACAGCACCTTTAAATCAACAAATATATATAAAAAAAACACTGGATAAACGGGATCATACAAAAGTTTAAGTTAACCTCACACTGGATTACAGCTGATTGGTTAGGCACTGTTAAAGGTCATGTGAGGTGAAAGGTCAATACAAATCTCCAGGAGAGGTCATGACAGTATAGACACATTAAGGGCTGAAAGTCACACAACCAGCAGTAACCTTCTCTTAATGCTTACTCCAGAGGGATCATCTCTATAAGTGCACTTGAACTTGATATCAATAAGCAGCAAACACCTTTGAGAAGATCATGCTGGTTTTGCTTTTTCGATAAATTAAACACACGACTCCTGTCAAAGTCAGCCGCCTTAAACTAGCTGTTCACGTGGGTGTCTCAACACGTAAAATCTGCTCTCGGAGGACGTGTGTTGGATTACAGCATGTGGATGAGCTCAGAACAGCCATTTGAAGTCTGAGAGATCTGAATTCTCCAAATATGGCAGCTATGCAAACCGCGTCAACACCACCACCTGCTCATGCTTTGGCTGTCTGTCCTTTATGAGCTGATATCTAAAGACAAAGCGTCACAAGGAATCATAATATGATGGTTCTAATGGTCTCGCATTTTGGTTTTTCCCAAAACCTTGTTTTGGGCATGTATCATGATGTTCTTGGAGTACCTTGTAAATACCACAGTACATTTAGAGTAATCATTCATACCATATAATATCAGTCTGGATGTGTACACATGTTATTCTTTGAAGTACCTTACAAATACAGCTACATTAAATTTAAGCCATATAATATCAGTGTACTATGATGCAGTAAGTGTCCATAATCTTTTGTTTTTTGGTTTACATGCTTATTAACAGTTATAATACACTGAAATCTAATAATCTTAGTTGATTGATACCATTTAGAATAAACAAACAAATCAACACTAAAGCAGAATTGACCAGATAAGTATGAAGCAATGCCTAGTTTTCCCCCATATCGTTAGCCATGAATGAAATTGGAGTAAAATACTAATTAAAATCGTTTTACCTGAGGTATACTTAGAGAATGAGTAGATTTAAACGAAGCAAACAGCAGAGAACTGAATATATACTATATGTGTGTATATATATATATCACTACAATGGAAATATGATTTTCGGACATGTATCATGCTATTCTTGAAGTAGCCTAGTAAATACTAATATAATTCCGTAATATAAATGTAATATGATACAGTACGTTTTTATAAGTGTCTGTCATCTTTTGTATTTCTATTTACATGATTAAGAACAGTACTCTCGAATCCAATTATTTTATAAATACCGTTTTAACACATCTACACTAAAGCAGAATTTACTTTGGTCTGAAGCAACTCGTCTGAATCCCGAATAGGTAAAATTCTAATAGTAGCCTATACACACGCAATTCTGTTGGACTCTGAATAATTTGGAGAATTATTAATATCTGACTGAGCAGGAATCACCCTGAGCGAAACGAGCAGCTGCGCGCGAAAATATCCAGCGAGGCGCGAAAAATGCGCGCGCCTCTCAGTCTCCAAACGCGCCTAACGTTCACCTGCCTACAACATCATCACATCTACACATGATTTCGGAGTTGAAAAATCATGAGGGTAAGGAATGTTTCTCACTTTTCCTCCTCCAGCTGTTGTTGGTACTGCTCGAACTCTTCTTGGGTCATTCCTTTAGCCCCAGCGTCGGATTTGTCTCCGTCAGATTTATCTTCCTTCAGACCTATGGCGTGCATTTTGTGACACATCTAAGGCCTTAGCAGGAGAAGGAGAAGGAGCAGTCGACCCTTCCGTCGCCGTCAGTCCGTGTTCATTTTTGAATGGGATTGAATGGGAGGGCAGACGACAGACCCGCGGCGACGTCGCGGCGACGTCACTGTTGGAACCAATCATAGGCGGCGACGTGACGACGGCGTACGTAAGAAATTTAACAAAAATAGTACGTGTTCTCAGTACGTCTGAACCTAGCTACGTTGCCTTAGATGACGCCTGATATATACGCCGTCTCAATATACGCCGCCTCACAAGACGCCTGATATATACGCCGTCTCAATATACGCCGCCTCACAAGACGCCTGATATATACATCGTCTCAGTATACTTCGCTTTACACGAAATGTAAGGTTTGCATTACAGTAGATGCATTTGTAACAGGTTGTTTTTAAGATATTTCCCAAAACGTGGTAACAGTGCATAATAATAACTGCATAAAGTCTATTTTATGTTTGATAAATTATGTTTATCTGTTAAGTTGGTGTTGAAGTGAAGTACAAGCACATTAATGTTCAGTTTGCTTGGATGCTACAAACAGTAGGGAAAAACTGAGAGGAAATGCATGATTTCTGCTTGAATTACATTTCTTTCTTGTTTCCTTGTGATCTTGACATAGAAGAGTGTAATTTTAACATAAATAAAGTTGTATTTATAATAGATATTCATTAGACATTCGATCTTTAACATTAAATGGCATCTAGAACAAAGTCGTTCTAAGCAAACATGCTTAATTTTATTAATTTATCATATTTGGGACGCTAAGGCAGTGATATTAATGTTGTCCACTAGATGACGCCATGGGATTGATTTTAACCCAAATATAAGAAGTTTTTATTCTTATGAATTAAAAAAAAAACGCGAATGATTTACTTAATTTGGATAACTATGGTAAACTGACAGTATAGTTTATAATTACAGTACATAGAATGCTTTGAAATTTATATTTATCATTATTATTTTTAACTTTTATAGACCTCAAGACATAAAACATCTCGATAGGATTAAATAGAAACCCATATTTAATATTTATTTGATTGACAAAACTGCAAACAAAATTTTCAATGTTTTCACTGACTAAATAAACAGTAATCTGTAAATATAAGATAAATGGGACAGAAACACGTTTCACACTGTGTCACTTCAACTTTCCTTTTAATTTCAGTGTTCAATTGTTTGTAAATCGAGGATAATAATTGTTTCTTCTTCAGCTGCCCATCAGTCTGTGGTCATCATTGCCTGAATGTCCTTTTCATGATCGGTCACACATGTTCAATATTCAGACAGATCTGGACTGAACATTCACTCTGTCTACCGTGCTTCTGTAGCACATGCAGAATGAGAGCTGGAATTGTCTTGGTCTAATAACCATGGACTTCTCATGAAAGATGTAATCTTGATGGCAGTATGCATCTCTGTACAATGCCAATATAAAGCCTCCATGTCTGTGTACCCTCACACATTCCAGTTACCCATACCTGATAAACCCCCATCCAATGAGAAATGTTAGCTTTTTGCATCTATCACTGGTAAAAGTCTGGAAGACCCCATTTGTCTTTAATTTTTATATCTCCCTTATCTTACACACTCAGTTCAGTTCACGGAGCTCTCTTTTACCAAGCTAATGAACTGAATCGGGAGTGTTAAATAAGAGAGACATGCAAAATGTGCATAGCAGAGGGTCCACATGACCAGGACTAAGAACCAGGCCTAGGGATAACCAATGAATGGAGTGCACCTGGCATGCAGAATTAGCTCCAACCCTAGTCAAACACACCTGCATTTGCCAAACAATTAATACAATTTTTTAAGCACATCAATATACATAGTAACACAATTTATCTCTGAAGCACAGAACTTAAAAAAAAAAAGAATAGACAAATAGTAGCCTATTATGATATAAAGTAAACTACAATATATAATTAGCAAACACATTCTTGTTATTTTGTAAATGTATGCAGACAGCACAATGGTTCTTAAGAACATTCCTGGAGGACCCCCATCACTGCACAATATGCATGTCTCCTTAATTAAACACACCTGATTCAGGTCACCTGTTCATTAATACAGACTGACTAACTTGAAATGGATGTGTCAGACAAAGGATATTGTAGCCTACTCTGTGTGACAAAATGATGACTCTTACATCCAGGTACGTTTACAATAGGTGTTTTCATAAAGTGGTATTACATTTAAAAATATTTTGATACATTCATTTTTATCAGATAAGCGGATGTGTTCTGACAGAAATATTTTCAAAGTGTAGTTCGCTGGTAAAGTGTTTAACCCTCAATCTTTCCTGGGTGTCAATATGACCCCAATCGACTTTTCATTAGTAAAAAAAAGGGTTCCCTTCATCTCAGAGGAATACAATTTTGTGACTTTTCTTACATTATCTATCTATCTATCTATCTATCTATCTATGTATCTATACATACACAAAAAACTGGCCTTGATTCGGTTGTTCTGAAGGTGTGTAAAAAAAAATAATAAAAAAATTAATCAATCTTGTCTTTGGAAAATGAATGGGAAATTCAACTATTTATTTATTTATTTTTTTTCATCAAAAAACACTTACACACACTCGGACAGAGACACATGTGCACACATGCTCTCTCCCTCTCTCACACTCACTCACTCACACACACACACACACACACACACACAAAGACACTTACACTCACACAGAGACCCAGGCACACTTGCCCTCTCTTCCTCTTTCTCTCACTCACACTTTCTCTACAACCTTCTCTCTCTCTCTCTTACACGCACAGACACTTACACTCACACAGAGACCCACGCACTCTCTCTTGCCCTCTCTCACTCCCTCTCTCTCACTCTCTATCTCTCACACAAACACACACCCACAGAGAGAGAGAGAGAGACCGAGAGACACAGGCACAAATGCTTTCTCTCCCTTTCTAACTCTCACTCACTCAAAAAATGTGTATGGAATAATTATTTTATGTGTTTTACACCATGTATTTCACATATGTTTTGGTAGTTTGTTATTGCTTTTATGTTCAGTGTTCAGAATGTGATTGTAGAAAAAAATATTTGTTGTAGGCCTGTACATTTACACCTGTTTATTTCTGGATATTGCTGTTGCTTATTTACACTTTTTTTACATTTTAAAGTTATTTTTTTTATTGTATTTTGTATACATTTGAATCATTCAAAGGTTCAATAATATGCAAGTACAGTCTGACTCAAAATTTTGTCCTTTAGGTGTGACCTAGGTGGAATTTATGAGCAGTTGGCCTCATCCAGTAAAATGAATGGCTTTCAATTGCCCTTTGCTTGTCAAAACAAGTGTCAAAACACTGGCATTCCTTCATGACCCAGTAAACGGTGTGAAGAGAGTTTTTCCAGAGGCAAATACGTGTGGACTAATTCTGAGGCTCCCAGTACACGCCACGTATGATAGCTTCAGCAGCCACATGATTTTGGGCATTGTACAGTCCCCACATTTTGGTCTAGCCTGAAGTTTTTTTTTATTTTGGTTGTTCATGTTGAAATATTAGGATGTTTTTGATGACAATGCCTTTTATATATATATATATATATATATATATATATATGTTAGGGGTGTAACGATACGCGTATTCGTATTGAACCGTTCGGTACGACGCTTTCGGTTCGGTACGCGGTACGCATTATGTATACCGAACGGTTCGTTGGAGTAATTAATTATATTTGGAAAAAAAAAAAAAAGAGAGAGAAAGAAATATAATGATATGCGTTCAACAAGGTAGCTCAATAACCCAAACAACGTAACAGGCAACGCCCCTGACACCCCCAAAGAAGAAAAAAACACCATCTTATATGTTTATGTTAGGCTACTCAGCAGGCGCTCGCTCACTCAGTACACGCTGAAGGCTCGTTGCAAAATAGCCAATGCGTTTAACAGACTAGAAATGAGAAGATCCTCCAATAACCAACAGGTCTGGTGTTTGGGTGCACTTTGGATTCCCTTTAAGCTATAATGGTGATGGCAAGAGAGTGGTGGATAAATAAACAACGGTATGTCGCATCTGCAACATGACAGGGTACACCAGCGGGATTACAAAAAAAAAAAAAAAAAAAACCAGCGGGAATATCTGGGATATATGCGTCAGTACTATCTGGGAAAAGACGAAAAAAAGGAGAAACATGCACGCAGCAAACTATCCCTGCAGCATTTAGAAACTATAGCTTACAGGGAATCCAACCCAAACACCAGACCTGTTGGTTATTTTAGGATCTTATATTTCTGGTCTGTTAAATGCATTAGACATTTTGCAACGAGCCTTCAGCGCGTGCTGAGTGAGCGAGCGCCTTAGGGGCCGTTCACATATCGTGCCTAAAAACGCATGGAAAACGCTAAGCGCGTCTTTCTCCTGAGGCGTCTGTCTTTGCTAAGCAACAATGACGTGCTCTCTCCATGAGACGCGGAAATTTCAGCGAAGGATAAATGGATTTGCAGCTCTAAAAATCGCTTGCAGTAGCTCTGCTACTGAATTTATTTCAAAATTGCAATCCATATACAACTATGATCAGCTGTTCCTTCATCTTGGCTGAGCTCTCAACGTTGTTACGGGAAAGGATGAAGCTGATTGGTTGGTTCTTGTCACATGACCCGCGGTGCGCTTGCGGCATTCTGAAAAGTTGAGATGTTTTTACATTTTGCTGTATCTAAAACGTATCGAACCGAACCGAACCGTGACATCAGTGTATCGTATCGAACCGAACCGTGAATTTTGTGAACCGTTACACCCCTAATATATGTGTATATAAGGCTTGTTCTGTTTTTATATATATATATACTTGTTCTTTTTTTTTTTTTCTGTTGAATTCGAAATGTTTGACGTTGTCTTTTAAGTCTTCAAATTAAATGTTTGATACCAATCAAAATGTACTCTGAATTTTATTCACATTTTTAGATTAGTATTGTAATAACCCAAAACTTCAAATGCGTTTGTCATTAATGAATTTAAGACACAGAAAACTTCTCACAACATACAATAACACAGCAATGCTGATTTATCATTACTAATTGTACTTTTATTTCTGAAAATGAGCAAGCAGTACAAACAGTGGCTTGAAATAATGTCAATTGCAAAAAGACGGAAAAAAAATGTAACTGGAAAAGTGATGCCATAAAACTGAAAAATTAGTTGTATATTAAATGTTAAATTTTAGTGAAATCATTGTTTATCCTACAGGCCAAAAGTTACATATTTAAGGGACATGCTAAATATTTGCGTCTCCATACATTATTCTAAAAAAAAGTTTGATCAACATGAAGATCCCCATTCCTTTAAGACTTTGAGACTTTAGATTTTTAATTTTAAAAATCCTTTAAGATTTTTTTTTATCCTCCAATGTGTGGATATTTCTTGTCGAAGTGAATTTCTCGCTATATCAGCATAGTTTGTGGCTAAACATTTTGTAAAGCCTGCATTTTTCTGAATTGTACCTATATGTTTCCAATAATATTCATTGTTTCACTGTTATGTGGAACACATCTCTTGCAGCTCAGTCAACAAACTCATCTGCAAAGTTCATCTGTTGACTTAAAATGTTGAAAACATTCATATATATGAAATATATATATATATATATATATATATATATATATATATATATATATATATATATATATATATATATATATATAAAACGCCAACACAAGATTACATCCAATATAGATCTAAATATGCAAACTTGCTCAATCACTTAGGCTGCTGGCGCCCTCTATAGGCATTTACATTACATATTGTACATACGTTTATTGTTTAGATGAACATTCCTTTATGTTTTTTAACAGTGTTCAGTGAAACCATATGATTACTCGCTTTTAATGTTTTATTTAAACCAATTATTGCCTCATCGTTACAGATATTTTAAGTCTACTTTTAAAGATTTACAGTTTAAGCAAATATTTCAAGTCTTTTCTGTATTACAAAAAAAAAAAAAAAATCATCAGTAGATTGCTCATTTAACAAAATAATCGTTAGTGACAGCCCAATTTAAAGTGTTTCAAAATGCACCTGAATTTTTAATACACTTCTTTAACAATTTTATTAAAATACCTTTTCATTACCTTCTATTGACCAAAATTATTTAGCTCAATGGTTGATATGCACATTTTATGGTCGACATGACTCTGAAAACAGGACAAACTGAGAACCGTAACAGAGTGTTAAGTAAAATTATTAACATAACCAATATATCAAAAGTAAAACCTCAGAATGGCACAAATCAGAATAATGTTTAATAATTAATGTGTGTGAATTTATGTTGATGTTATTGTGAAAATAGTCAGTTGAGGCGGCGTACTGATCACGCGTCTGTTGAGGCGGCGTACTGATCACGCGTCTGTTGAGGCGGCGTACTTGTCACGCGTCTGTTGAGGCGACGTACTCTTATGACACGCAAAAGTACACGACTGTCGACTTCGGCAGGTAATCCTGTCACATTCCACCCGCCATAACAGCAGCGGTTTGACACTTACATCTACCCAATCCCGTGTTTCCTCAGTCGACTCTTCCCGCCCAATCCCACGTACCGTCGGATTAAGCGCGCGCTCGCTGTTAACAAGCTCGTGCGTATGGCAAGCCAAACTGGTCAGCCTCCGAGGTCGTGAATCAGGTAGATCATGTACAATAATTCTTTCACTGGTAAGTTCCCTGACTCACAGCAGGTTGGGACAGTTATCGCTCGAATTCCAGTCACACGATTACGTACAGCGTCAACTGAAAACATAGTTGAACGTCACCGTTTGAATTAACAAACAACAGACAGGACCGATCTCTTTTTGATATTATTTATTATTCTCTTTAAACATCTCTTTAAACGTCCTGTTACATGCCTTTACATCATTTTATCTGAATATTAATTCTAAATGTTAAATAAATGTGTTCAATACCTGTCTAGCGATGTGCGCATTTATGTTGAAAAATAGGAATTATAAAAAAAAAAAAAAAACGGTTTGTCTTTTCAAATCTTTTATAGCATATCATTTTATTTACTGAGCTCATGTGATTCATTTTTTTTTGCTTTAGAAATGTGATGTTGCTTCCGATGCGCCCTTGTTTTTGCGGTACATTGTGGGATTTTTCATGGAGCGAACGATGCTGGAAATATTTCGCGATTAAGACAGCCCTTGAAATATATGACTCCCTGATCAGTGCCCTGACCACTGATTAAGACGCACCT
The DNA here is from genome assembly GCF_023724105.1 of Carassius gibelio. NCBI lineage: Eukaryota > Metazoa > Chordata > Actinopteri > Cypriniformes > Cyprinidae > Carassius > Carassius gibelio. The sequence continues at coordinate 1,049,640 of NC_068388.1, forward strand.
AGCTATTCGCTTGTTAAGTCTGACGTCACGTAGCAGCGCTTCCCTGTCCAAACGCTCTATCAGTTACCACGAGAAAACAACAAAAGGTGCTAATATAAACTCACAATGTGATAGAATACTAGCGAAAAAGTTATAATCTTAACCTTTAACTCCATACTGAAGTCCCTGATAGCCAGACAATGAAAATATAAATATAAAAAATATATATATAAATTATTTGTGTTTGGGACGCTGTGAGCACGGAGACTGTAGTGTATACCGTAAGTTTGAAAGCGTTTAGCTTAAATGATTAATATGAATAAACAGTGCTCATAAACGGCTGCTGGGGTAGTATTCTCAAGTGAAGCGAGTTGAGGCTTGGACCCGGAAGCAGCGCTTCTTACGTCATCACTTAACAACCGAATAGATAAATCCCTCCATCTGGAGGGTGAGAAAAACCTGTGAAGACAAAAAAGGGAAAAAGTAAATGTGTGGAATGAAATTTGACATTCATATCAAAGGAAAAGTTGTCGCCAACACTTTAGTTTATTTAGAAAAGAGCAAAACTGTAATCCCAGAGATTATCATCCATGCGTATAAAGCTGTCAGCATCACCTCCACATGGATTATCAAATGCAATAATAAAGAAACGGCACAAAGATGAGACATTTTACAGTCAAACATGTATTCTACATTATTTTACAAAAAATGTTAAAAAGACAAAAGCCTTCCAAAAACACAGTGCTACATGGTTAAATGACCGTTGATTAATGTGTTCATCAGCAGTTGATGCAAAGTTGAAACACTTCTTAAACCTGAACTGATTTTTGTACATCCAGTGGTCAAATGCTGTGTAGCCAGCTGAATGGATCGACTGGTCTTTGTGTGAATGTCCACAAAACTGGAAGACTTTGTGAGTGTAAGCAAGCAGTCGCCTGTTTTAGAAAGGAACATTTAAAAGAAGAAGAATTATGTATATAGAGACAGAATATCAGTGTTGTATAGATAGAGTATATCTTGAATGCAATGTGAGCCACTTCAGAATCTTCCAAAGGCATGTAAATGTGGAAACTTATTACATGCACAATATAAATACGGCCTCCATTACTCCAAAATTAATCAACACCAGATGATTAAAAAATCATACATCTCTGTGCATCGTGATAATGTCTCTATTTTTGGCTCTTTCTCACTTTCTCCCTCTCTGACACCCCCTCCCCCCTCCCTTGGGACTGAATCATTCCCGATCTGCTCCACTAACAAACCGTTCAGTCGCTCTCGCTGAGGGCAAAGACTACCACATGCACAGTTATCTGTGCTCCATAACCTGAACAGTCTGCATTTGGAGCTCTTCAGGGTTTTTCGGGTGGCAAGCGCTCTGATATTACCCAGAAAAATAATGCAACATTTTTGCTCTCATATCATCCATTTGCATGCATGTCAACAGACAAAAATGTTCTGTTTACAGTAATATGGTGACACATGTCCTAATTAGGCATGCTTTTTTAAATGAGTGGCAAAACAATGTCTATTTTGGCATATATGATATGCATAGGAATAAACACTCACCAAATGTAAGTAAATATTTGGCTTTGGCAAGAAAATAAAGGTTAAAATGAGTAGAAATACGTAAATGTGATCATTTACCGTAATGCATGGTGATGCTGTACGCCACAAATAAAATAAAACTAAATAATGCCATTGTCAAATGCCAAATTAGTCTTTAACATAATGCAAATAACAGTCCCATGGCTCGTGAAAAACATTAATGGATGGTAAATTTCATCCGCCACTGGCAAGCGTGGTAAAAAGTAAATTTTGGATCCTGTATGCATGACTTCACAGGACGTCAATAAACCTCATCATCATCATCTAGTTAACAGCTAGCAGCGCTGGCCAGACCATCAAACATTTTGCAGATCTCATGAGCTACGTGATGTGTACATGGCAGCATGCATGCATTCATTATATAATAAAACAACATGGTTGCATCCTCAGTAAGGCCACAGCTGTTTCAATGTCTGTGTTAAAGCAGAGATTGCGATGAGGGTTTGTCGTTTGTGAATCTGAGGAGGAATGAGGTTAGTAGGATGATGAGAGTGATTTATTATCCGGTGGATCAGCACTTAGAGATGACCTCTACAGCCCCCTGTGAACACCTCATAACCTCGACGGCCATCGGCACAAGACCACGGGAACCAGACGAATCCTCTGCACAATCCGACCTGTGCTGCAGCCTGAACTTAAATCACATCATGCTGGCCCCAGCCTGGTTTCTCCCAAAGTTTTTTTCTTAATTTCTGTCACCGATGGAGTTTTGGTTCCTTTGGCATGCTTACTTGGGGATGCGTGACTGATTGCACAGACACTATTGGATGAGAACTTAACTGGATGATGACATCACTGAATCATCAGTGAACTGACTTTGACTGGAAAAATGACTCTATAATTGTCCTGTTGCATTATTAACAAACTTTTCCTGTTTGACTCTGTAAAGCTGTTTTGACACAATCGGTATTGAATAAAGAGCTATACAAATAAAGGTTAAAAAATAATTGTGAAGTCAACAACATTGAATCAAAATAAACTAAAGCACTATTAAGATGAGACTAATTATTATATACTGGAGTGACCGTTTGTCTTCTTTCTTCCAGACATGTCTTAATTACCTAAAATGTCTGGATTTTGGCTTTGCTTTCCTATTGATTTCATGCTTGCTGAAGGCAATGTCTAGAAAGTAGTTTGACCTACATCATGTAGGCATTGTACATAATCGACCAATCGTGGTGTGTGAGAAGGCGGGAGCTATAAAGAACAGTCAAAGCAATAGAAATACATGTACGTGTAATGTATGAGAACTGTAGTCTATAGGAAAACAAATCCAGGAAATAATTGGCAATTTAGAAATCCGAGGAAATATGGTCACCCTAGTATACACTTAATGTTATAATTATTTATTTCAATGATTCATGTGGTTCACATTTCCTTCCATGTCAGCCACATCCATTCAGCAAACTCCCACTTTAGTAAAAACTTCAGATTTCAATTCTGTCCAACATTTTGTGTTTACAATTCTAATTCAAATGTCATTTAAAGCTGATGTTGCATAAACCGGTCCAGTACAGAGCTGCGTCTAAAAATCCATCACAACAAGGCAGAATCATCTCCACACGGTTCAGTGGAGAGAGCAGAGGAGCGCAGCCGTGACCTCTGCCGTGACCTCGCTGTCCGGCGAAAGAACAGCAGCTGTTCAGGTGCTGAGAATATGACAGAACAGATCCATCACGACGGATGTAAACAACATTTACGAGGGTGTAGATGATGATTAAAGCAATCGTTCATCCCGAGTGAAAATGCTTTTCTCTATTCACCCTGGTTCGGTCCAAACCTGCATGACTTTTTGCCAAACACAAAAGAATCATATTGGGGTGGTTGTTTTTGGTTTCTTTAATAGGTTTTCTTCTCTTTGTGTTGCTCATTGGGATTTTGAAACGTAATGTTTTTAAAGTAATTTTGCAATCGAAGAGCTTGGCTTGGAACACATCCTGCCTCTCTACAACTTGTTTACCATTGCTGGCTCATCCAGTGGATGAGTAATGATAAATTCATGTCCTATAAACGGGAGGATGTAACAGCAAGAGGGAAGAAATGGTCCACACATGATGCCCAAAGGACAATTCAGTCTCCATGGAGATGTCCATTAATTACCTGTGAATAAACGCAGCATCCTGCGAGCAGCAGAAGGAGAGTTATGCAATCCAGCAAAGGACTGGTCTAGACTCGCCTGTGATGATCTCATTCTCTCTCTCTCTTCCTCGCCATGCAGCATCCTTCATCTTTTCTTTTTCTGTCCATGTATGCGCTATCCTTCCTCTCTTACCTCTTTCTATTATCAGTGGCTTCAAGGCATCGCAAGACCGCTGGCTGTGACTAAATGGGATGCGAATAGCGGAAAATTCTCTTTCAGCTGACTTCCTGTGGACAATCAGTGCGAGGGTCTGTAGGAGCGTTGACAGGGCAAAGCCGGGTGACACAGGGACATGAGGAGAGACGAAAAGAGTCAGAAGCAAAAACAGAGAAGGCGAAGTGAAGGGCTCTAATGAAGGAGAAGATCAGATGTGTCACTCTGAGTGTTGACTTCTCTTGGGCTTTTTCACAATCCTGGGTTATCATGTTCCGCTCTGTGCATACTTTACCCCGGGTTATTCATCAAAGAGCTTACACATTCTCATTTACAAGGCAAATGTAATTGATTTCACAAGTACAGCATGCAATGAGCGTGTGGCCTGTTTTAACAAAAGCCGTGGAAATGTCACCTACATTTGCTAAAAAAAAATCTCAAGTCTTCAGGTTCACCCCAAAATTAAAAATGTGTTCGCCCTAAAGCCATCCCAGATTAGGTTGAGTTTGTTTCTTCATCAGATTTGGAGAAATGTAGCATTGCATCAGTGTCTCTAGTGAATGGGTGCCGTCAGAATGAGAGTCTGATAAAAACATCCCAATAATCCACAGCACTCCAGTCCATCAGTGAACATCTGGAGAAGACAAAACCTGAAACAAATCCAGCATTAAGATGATTTTAACTCAAACACACAGAGTCTATAATCCAGAATAACACTTCCTCCAGTGAAGAAGTGCATCTCCTGTTGTCTCTCACATCAAAATCCAGTTTAGATCTGTTTAAACGCTGCTTGATCTGTGCAGATTTCTCTCCTGATTCAGATTCTCCTGATTTTTCACTGGAGGAAGTGTTATTATTATGGATTACAGACGTCTTGATTATGGATTTGTTTCAGCTTTTTTCCTTCATCTAGTTAAAGGAAAGACTACCTCATATTCTGGACATGCACATAACTCCTTTCCTCTGAGAGCATCAGCAAACAGGCCAGAGTCTCATCTCAAAGCAGTACGACAGGCCAGTCCATCTATCTGACAGGTTGCCTAGAGGTGTTAGTGTTGTGTGGGAAGAAAGTCTCATCAAAGAGCCTCTCGCTCACACGTGACCAGAATCTCATGTCTGGGTCATTCTTGACTTCACAGATTACAGGAGCTGCCATCCAGCATGCAATGCATCCGTTGCCATTGCTGCCTCAGTCTAAGGGACTGGTTACGTAAACACAGACAGTTTGGCTCTAACTCAGTGGCCTGCAACAGTGAGATCAGTGTGGCATCAGTAGTAGATGAAGATGAGTGTACCCTACAGCCAAGGGTTGAGTTTCAGGAATAGAGCGTAAAGGGGTGGTATGCTAGATTTCATTCGTGCAATATTATATTAAAACACACAAGACAAAGACACTTAAAAAAGTAATGCACTAAAATGCAATTAAAGTAATAGTTTACCCAAAAAATTACAATGTGCTGAAAATTCCTCATCCAAGATGTAGATGAGCTTGTTTCTTCATCAGATTTGTAGAAATGTAGCATTGCATCAGTGTCTCTGTAGTGAATGGGTGCCATTTTCCTCCAGTGAAAAAGTGTTCTGGTCTGAATCAGGAGAGAAATCTGCACAAGTCAAGCAGCGTTTAAACATCCCTAGACAAATATGATATAATCCTAAACAATGGACTTTTTCACTGAAGGAAGCGTTATTATGGACTCATGTTTTAGACATCTTGGATGGCATGAGGGTGAGGACATTTTCAGCACATTTTTTAATTTTTGGGTGAACTATTGCTTTAATCCAGTCTCCAAAAACACTGCAAACCATGCAACTCTGAAATCTGTATTTGCTTTACTGTTAGTTGCTTTTCTATAGCAGTATGCATCTGTATTCCCATTGGCAGCTGCCACATTGAGTCAATGCTCAACGGTCTGATCGCCAGCTCTCATTGAAGATGAATGGTTTCCAGACGCTTTGACGCAGGAACTCGCTGTCACTCTAAACATCCCTTTTAGACTTACTGGGGAAAGTTGTAATTTAACACTCCAGCACTTACATGTTTTGACTTCTGCAAAGGTGTTCTAAAATTCACCAGAAACTCTGCTCCAATCGAGGTGTTTATTTTTATTTAATTTCATATGAGTTTCTACGGTAGGTGAAAATATGAAACCCTTGAAGCGCTCTTCACCTCCAGGTCTGCAAGAGAGACAAGTAGCCTTTTTGGGATTCTGTCACCGCTGAGCCCTCGGTTCTATTTCAGCAGCACACAGAGAACAGCAAGGACAGGAGCAAAGATAATTGACAGTTTTCAGAACCAATCTTGTCACATCTTAATCATATTCACACCCGCCCACTCACACAGACACATTCTCTAACAAAACAGCATCATGTGCTCACAGCTACACATTTATACCCAGCACATATACCTGCTGGCTTAAACATAAGAAATCTAAACAACAACCAAATTATGTTCTTTTTGCCAGATGCCTGACAACCAAAAAGATGCATAGTGACTGAATTAAAGGAAGAAAACTGCATAATTATCATAATTAGGGCTGGACAATATATAGTGTAATGGTAAAAATCTCAACTTTTTAACTATATTGTGATTGATGTTTACCATTATAACAGCATTACTCTTGATTTCGGTCTAAAATGGCCAATCCTAAATGCATTTTGGTCTATAATGGCAAACCTATGTGTGTTTGAGTCAAAATTGGCCAACCCTAAATGCATTTGGACCAATAATGGCCAAAATTAAATTCATGTTTGTCTATAATGGCCAACCCTTAATACATTTTGTTCTATAATGGCCAACCCTACATGCATGTTGATCTATAATGGCCAACTCTACATGCATGTTGATCTATAATGGCCAACTCTACATGCATGTTGATCTATAATGGCCAACCCTACATGCATGTTGATCTATAATGGCCAACTCTACATGCATGTTGATCTATAATGGCCAACTCTACATGCATGTTGATCTATAATGGCCAACTCTACATGCATGTTGATCTATAATGGCCAACTCTATATGCATGTTGATCTATAATGGCCAACCCTACATGCATGTTGATCTATAATGGCCAACCCTAAATGCATTTTGGTCTATAATGGCCAACTCTACATGCATGTTGATCTATAATGGCCAACCCTAAATGCATTTTGGTCTTTAATGGCAAACCTAAATGCATTTTGGTCTATAATGGCCAACCCTAAATGCATTTTGGTCTATAATGGCCAACCCTAAATGCATTTTGGTCTATAATGGCCAACGCTAAATGCATTTTGGTCTATAATGGCCAACGCTAAATGCATTTTGGTCTATAATGGGCAACGCTACATGCATGTTGATCTATAATGGCCAACTCTACATGCATGTTGATCTATAATGGCCAACCCTAAATGCATTTTGGTCTATAATGGCCAACGCTAAATGCATTTTGGTCTATAATGGCCAACCCTACATGCATGTTGATCTATAATGGCCAACCCTAAATGCATTTTGGTCTATAATGGCCAACTCTACATGCATGTTGATCTATAATGGCCAACCCTAAATGCATTTTGGTCTTTAATGGCAAACCTAAATGCATTTTGGTCTATAATGGCCAACCCTAAATGCATTTTGGTCTATAATGGCCAACCCTAAATGCATTTTGGTCTATAATGGCCAACGCTAAATGCATTTTGGTCTATAATGGCCAACGCTAAATGCATTTTGGTCTATAATGGGCAACGCTACATGCATGTTGATCTATAATGGCCAACTCTACATGCATGTTGATCTATAATGGCCAACCCTAAATGCATTTTGGTCTATAATGGCCAACGCTAAATGCATTTTGGTCTATAATGGCCAACGCTAAATGCATTTTGGTCTATAATGGCCAACGCTACATGCATGTTGATCTATAATGGCCAACCTTAAATGCATTTTGGTCTATAATGGCCAACCCTAAATGCATTTTGGTCTATAATGGCCAACTCTACATGCATGTTGATCTATAATGGCCAACCCTAAATGCATTTTGGTCTATAATGGCAAACCTAAATGCATTTTGGTCTATAATGGCCAACCCTAAATGCATTTTGGTCTATAATGGCCAACCCTAAATGCATTTTGGTCTATAATGGCCAACGCTAAATGCATTTTGGTCTATAATGGCCAACGCTAAATGCATTTTGGTCTATAATGGCCAACGCTACATGCATGTTGATCTATAATGGCCAACTCTACATGCATGTTGATCTATAATGGCCAACCCTAAATGCATTTTGGTCTATAATGGCCAACTCTATATTTATGTTGATCTATAATGGCAAACCTAAATGTATAGAAGTTAAAACTGGCCAAAACTAAATGCATTTTGGTCTTTAATGGCCGACCCTAAGTTCACTGCAAAAAAAAACTAGATACAAAGGATGTGAGATGATTCCAGAGTACATGTGCGACAGAGAGAGAGAGAGAGAGAGAGGAAGAGGAGCTCTCTTGTGTCTCCAAGCCTCAGTGTCTCAGTGAGTAACATGTCCGTGACACTAAGGCCATCATCTGCAGAGGAAATTCACAAAGACAGACCAGTGCATGCTAAACCAGAAACATGTCAGAGTATGCACAGGAAAAGTGTGTCATACATGTGTGCAATGTAAGGAAAATGCAGGATTTTTGAATCAGCAGAATGAGAAGATATTAAATGCTTTAGATGGAATGCAACTACTGCACAAAATTTGATGCGTCAACCATCCTTAACAAATGAAACTTTCACTTTGTTTTTATAACAAACCTACATGCAAAACAAACAAACAGCCACTATATAATGTGCTTTCCAACAGCCATCTGAAACCAAACGTCCTTAATGTACCATAATGTTTATGTGTTCACTATTCTGAAGCTCTTTTTACCCTAACAAACCTTGCAGACAAAAATGTCCTTCTACAATTCTTTAAACAAAAATTATACATATGTGAAAATGAGCAGACTGAAATTCTCAATCTTTTGAGATGTGCAGATTGATGCAGTTTATTGCAAAATATGTCCCTTAATTTTGTGACACTGGGAGTGAATTAACCTAATTAACAAAGTAAGCGTCTGCATCCTGAGCTGATCTATAACATATGGGTTGAGAAAGAAAAGCCTGCAGCTGAACGTCTGTTCAAAAGAGCAGCACATGGATTATATATTCCAGAGAATGAATCCTCATTTAATTTCGGGTTTTGTCAAGAGCAGCAGGAATCATGTAATTGCTTCGTAAAACTCTCAGAATGAGTCACGAATGCATATGAATTGAGGTTTGTTTCAGCAAGAGTTAACAAGGTCTTTTTTAAGCAGCACAGCAATGCTCCTGGGATCAGGGAATGATTCAGACCTCTTCCTCAGGCGCGTTTTTAAAGGAATAGTTCACCCCCCAAATATAAATCCTGTCATCATTTACTCACTCTCACATCACTTCAAACATCCATCTGTGGAACATAAAAGATGTTTAGCAGGAGATATTTTCCAATGCTGCAGTCATCTCAGTGAGAAAATCACATTCAGAGGGGTGGAAGTTTTCGTTTGATTCAAAAAAAGAAAGGGTCAATTGGTGATTGGACTGTTTATACACACACACACACACACACACACACACACACACACACGGCCCCGGTGTTACACCAGAGGACCCCGAGGTTCACCTCTCCTTACAAAAATGCTGTACATACTATTAGCATTTGATGGGAACAAATATGATAAATAACCAGCCTATAAAACAACAATAACATTCATAAATATTTCAAATTATGTATTTTAATAATAATAATAATATAAAAAGATCTCGTAAAACATATTTGGTTATGTAAGTCTTTTATTTGTACGTTTTTAAGACATTTGTCGATGAGAAGAGGCTTAGCTGTCTTAATTTTAATTTGATTGGTAAATTGGTTTATTTATATATGTGTGTGTGTGTGTGTGTGTGTTGACCTACATAACACAACTAAATATACATTTTGAGATTTTTATATATATAGACATAGTAATAATAATAATACAATGTAATTATTGAATTGAATACAACGTTACTGTATAATAAAAATATATTTTTAAGTAGGTCTTTATTTCAGTAAGACATTTCAGTAAGATATATTATTTTTTGTCTAAAAATTCACTTCTGTGGTCTAAATATTGTCTCTGTAATGATTAATGATTTGGGCTAGGGTTATTTTCTATGAACTTTCTGATGTTAGTGAGAGGTCAGAGGGGTCAGAGGTCAGAAATGTTGTGTTCTGGATCATGTCTTTAGTTGAGTTTGCCTCGAGAGGATTTGAGATCAATCCGCCGCCTGCAGTTTGCACGAGATTGGAGCTTGTGTGGTGTATTTCTCATTTCGTGACACACAGGGAGGGTGTTAATAACACACGCTGACGTCAGTGGTGTGTGTGTGTGTGTGTGTGTGTGTGTAAGCGAGCCGCTCACAGGCTGATGGAGTTTTTGTCTCCGAGGTCGAGCGCTCTGCTAAACTCAAGACATGAACTACAGCTAATGCGAGCGAACTGCACACAACACACAGAATAAAACACAGAAGAGCCGTCAGATGCATGTAATGGAGAGCACAGAATGTGGACGGGGTCGCAGAACCTAATTTTCTGAGTATTTTTTTTTAATGATCTTTAATTAATATCCTAAAGATTTTTTACACACACACACACACACACGCATATATATATATATGATGACATGAATATGTAAAGGGAATAGGGAAATGGTATTTTTAATAAAAGAAAATATTACAGTTAAATTTTTTTTTATTTTAAAGATTAGTTACATTGTTAATGCTTTATGCCTTCATTTGTTTACTAAAATGTTTGATCAATAATTTTTTTTTTTTTAGAAAAATTCTATTCTATTTATTATTCCATTTATCTATTTATTCATATTTTTTTCACACATTTTTTATTTTTCCAAAGTTTAAGAATTTACTTAATTAGACATGCTTTTTGATTATTTACTTTCAAATAAACCATACATTTTTATGGGGGGGGGGGGGGATTTAAATTAATTTGTTTTTAAAAAATTAAATATGTTTTTGATTACTAAAATGAAATTAAGTAATTTAAAATTTAGGAATCCAGAAACATTTCTATGGACAATTTTGAGAATAATTAAACGGATCTCTTCTGGCCCAAATATTTACTTTTAATAAATGTTTCAGTTATAAATGTCTCATGATTTAATTTACTTAGACATGCTTTTAAAATAATAAATATAATATAACAGTAATTACGGTGGAAGCATCAGCTCACAGAGGCCTTCTCTCACACAACATGTGTGTGTTTGCATTTATAAAGAGATTCGCAAGCTATTAGCATGCTCTAGAACCAAACTGAGACTGACACAATTCCACCGTCATCTGTTCTAGAACATACAGATGATTTATGATTATTACGGATGGTGAACGCTGGCTAGTGCAGATGGAGAGCGTGCAATATTAATAAGACAGAAATGGTCGTGTGCAACACAAAGCGCTTGAGCAGGAGTTTAAGATCTGATTTCTGAGTTTCTTAAAGCTGATTAAAAGAGTCTTCCACGAGATCGAGTTAATGAAGACGGGATTAACCCTTTCATTAATGAGCCTTGCAGAAAATACACAACCCAAAAAAAGCTGAAGTTCAGCTGTAAAAAGACATTTAAAATAAAACAATTCCATTTAGCAAAATAAAGTAAAATAAATAAATTGCATTTTGTTTAGCTTTATTATTTTTACAATTATTTAATGTTAAGGTTAAACATTTATTTTTAGCTTCATTAGATTAAAAATATCATCTAATTTTGACATTTTATTTTCTGCTTATTAATTTCTTTGTCACTATTTACAATGTAAAACTAGTGAAGGCCTTAAACATTCGTACCTAAAGATATTTTGAGTATATATATATAGGAATTTTGGTATTAATATTTGGTCATTTTTTGTATTTTAGGTAATTTTAAATTATAATTGGTAATTTTCTATATTATTAATAAATAATGACCAACTCTACATTTTTTTTTGCCATTTTTAGGTTAGATTCTAGTAATTTGTTCTGCTCTGGTATTTTTTTTTTAAGCTTTATTTTTATATTTAACCAACTTATTTCAGTTAGTTGCGAAGGCAGCATTTCTAATTTTAAATAAATTCTAATTTTCAATTTTATTTTTCATCTAATGTTTATATTTTATTTCATGATTTGCGACTGAATTTTGTTCAGTAAAATGGGAAAAATAAATCAATCAATCGCTGTATTCTCTATAAAATCAACCCATTTTCTAGTAGACTTTTCCTTTTTTTCTGACTTTAATAAAATGGCTCCATGCACGTCCTTTTGTTGTGTTCCCAGCTCATAACCCTCGCCTGAACGCAGATGATAATGAAACACTTAATAATACGAGTTTGACGGGTTTGTTTATTAATGAAAGTTACTGACCTTTAATCTCAACACAACACATTCTCTCTCCATGATCCAGATGAAGTGTTCAGCACAAACTGACCAAGCGTTTGTGTTTGGGTCTCAAATGCCAAGAGGAAATGAAGCTGTCAGCAGTTAATTACTATATGGGTGTTCATATAAAAGTTAATATGAAAAAGCTACGGTGAAGCACAAGCGCACCTGGAACAGAAGAACTAATTACAGACTCCAGAGAACAAGGCATTTTGGAGTTTCGTCCTGATCTTTCAGAGCAAACACGCTTCTCAAACACACAGACGCTTGGCATCTTCTTGACTTCATGGGATCACAACATCCCCTTCACACCACTGTTCAGAAGAACAACGCTAATTAAAACCAGAAGAGCATGAAACAGTCACATCACAGTCAGTGTGTTCAGAACAGAGCTTTAGCATCACGCTGCACTATTAGAAAACATTAGAAAAACACCCAACAACCTTACTACATCACTTCAGCAGCACTGGTTTTTAAAGCAAAAAATATTTAAAAATATTTTTTTTTTAGTTGAAATAAAGTTGAAATAAAAAATAAGAACTTATGTAAAATATTAATAAAAATTATAAATGTTTAAGTTTTTTTTTTTAATGCGTTAACTAAAAATAAGTTAGGGTTAAGGTTATTTGAAGTATTAAAATACAAAAAAAAAAAAAAATCTAATACAAATGTAATAATAATAATTATAAAAAAGCCAACAAAAATTACAAATGCATACAAAAAAATCTGGAAAATAATTTAGTTCCAAATGATATAAGATGAATGTCAAAATAACAAAAATAAAGCCAAACAGAAATGTAATTAAAAAAAGACAAAAGCATAAAAAAAAAACTACTTTACTTAACAAAAAAAAAAAAAAAAATACTAAAATTAAAGCAAAATTTTACATATAAAATAATACGCATAAGGCATTATTTTCAAAAAAAAAATGTTTCTAGATGTTCTAACCTCAACTAAAACTAAAATAAAGGCCTGTCTCTCTGTGATCCGCTTCTGCTGGAGTTCATTCAGTCTCAGCTCTCAGATCAAACACACCGAAACAGATCTCAGCGGCTCCCGGGAGAAATCAAACACGCTGCCTCGACGGAGATCTTCACCAGGAACGAGCTGATCTCCTGCGGATTCATTACACACTTCAGAAAAACCAACATTTACAGCTTCACTCAGACGACTGCAGCTGTGAAGGAATGCAAAGGGTTAAATACAACTTACATGAGATCACAGCCACATCTATAATACCACAGGAAATAGAAATACTCAGGAGCTTTCAGTTCGGTTGGTAAAGCGTTGAGATTTTTCTTCTTTGATTCATGTAAAAAAATAAATATATACTTAAGGCCTCACTATTTTCACTTCGTAAAATGCCTCAAGTGTGAAATTGAATAAATGTGTTTGCATAATTTTTTTAAATATAGACCTAAACTCAACTGTTAAAATTACTTAAAATTAGAATTAAAATGTAAATTACAGATGTTGAGTCTTCGCAATTAACTGAAATAAAATAGTTTAAGTTTTACTAAACTAATAAAACTGAAATATAAAATAAACTTGAATAAAACGGCAAAAGCACAAAAAAATACTAAAAGCATATATGAAAATATATAAATGAAAGTATGCATAAATATTCCAATAGTATTTAGTATACTACATATTAATAAATTACTAACAATACCAAAACTGTTTTTTAAACAGGAAAAGCACTGGAAGTTTTTCTAAAACATTAAATATAATTAGTTTCATCCATGTAAACAAATTTATGAATTAAATTAAATAATCCTGTGTTAATAACAAATTCAAAAGCAGAAAGTAAATTATAAATATAAGATAAAGACCTACAAATTATTTAAATTTAGAAATCAGAATTAAAATTAGAAACGGCGCAGAAATAAGCTGCATGAAAATAAACAAAACTGATTAAAAATGACAACAAAACAAAATGTACTAAAACCTAAACTAAAATTCAAATGAAAATATAAAACCAAAAATATTAAATACTACTATAGTATATAAATTAAATGACTAAATGATATAAACAAACCAGAGTCTGAAAGATGTGACACTTATCGACACTGATGAGGTCACTTCCTGCTGATGGCTCCGCCCCCCAGCAACCACACTCTCCGTGCTGGTCAGATGGAATGATTTATTCATAATCATGGCAGAATATTAAAACAATGAACATTAAAAGCACTGACACGTTACTCAAGGCCTCTCTGAGCATGCACGAGTCCATCTGACCTCACTTCTTAAATAGATTTTAATATAAAACAGACCAAGAGTTCTGATCGACTGATCCTCCGAGTCCACTAGAGGCAGTGTGTGTGTGTGTGTGTGTGTGAGGTGGCAGGCATGTGAGCTCAGCTGGGGTGTGTGTGTGTGAGAATGTGTGTGTTTCCCAGCTCACTGTATCAGTTCAGTCTGGTGCTAGTGAACACAAACCCGTCTTGGTGCAGAAGAAAATCAGACATTAAAAAAAGAGCCATTTAAAAAAAGAAAAGAATAAAAAAGACAGGCGTTGAGTCTGCTGTCAGAGGAACACAGGCACTGCTCCGTCAACTCCAGCAGGCACTTTGACACACACACACACACACACACACACACTCTTACTCATGCATACACACTGGCACTAGCACGTGAACGTACACTCACACCATCTCTCACACACACTCTCACATGCTCACACACACTCACGCTATCACACTCACATATGCTCAAACACACTCTCGTACACACGTGCACTCACACGTTTACACACGCATACTCTCACTTTCACGTACACTCACACACACTCTCACATGCTCACACACACTCATGCCATCGCACACTCACTCTTGCACGGTTTGCACACACACTCTTACATGCTTACGCAGACAAACGCTCACGCACTCACACACACGTTCATGCACACTCACACTCAAACACTTACATGCTCATGCACACTCAAGCTCACACACACATTGCAGAAAAAAGCACACACACACACACTCACTCACTCTTACTCTCACTCAAACGCATACACACTCGTACATGCACTCTCACACATGCACACACACACACTCGCGTCAGTGTGTTCCTCCTCTCGTGTCAAAGATCACAGGAGAGCGTCCAGATTAACAGTCCACGTCCAAGTTCACAGAGTGTGTGGAGCCACAGTGCGAGGTTTGGTTTGTGATGTGTAGCTCTCACAGGTGCAGCTCTTTAGCTCTGATGTGCTGCAGCTTCTCACGCAGCAGACGAAACGAGGGTCGTCCGGTGGGGTCCAGCGTCCAGCACTGCTTCATCAGGTCATAGACGGCGACCGGACAGCCGTCAGGAGCCTCCATCCTATAGCCCTTCTCCACCCGCGGCACCACCTCCTTCAGCGGCTGCAGAGAGACACAGAGAGAGCTGAGAGCGCCCTCTGCTGGACACACAGAGACACGGACAGAGCAGAGACACAGAGCGCCCTCTGCTGGACACACGCGGAGACGCAGCACACCATACAGAGAAACTACAAACACTGCATCTAAAGCTGGCATACAAGAAATTATTTTAATTTTAAAATAATAAATATTAATAATAAAATTTAAAAATACATTACATTTCAAAATGCTCATAATCTGATTACACAATGGAAGACTTTGGGCGTGTAGTTTTCATGTTTATTAATTTAATTGCAAATGTTTTTTTAGCCAAACCCCTAAAAATAAAATACTTACTCGAAATATCTCTGAATAAAGGAAATATTTCAAATAATTTAATAACATTGAGATGGGTCGCAGTGACATGTAGCTAAACAAATATGTCTATTTTTAGCGTTCAAGGGTTTTAATTAGTTTTACTTTACATTTTTATGATTTAATTATTAGCTTGCACCAGGTCTAAATTGTATTGCATTGGTGTAGCATCACATTCTATAATTACAATCAGATTCTATAATGAAAACTACTGGTTAATATAAAGAAATGTTTACAAACATTATAAACACTATAAGTGTGTTTTAGCAGAAGAGACTTCTTTAAAAAACATTAGAAATCTTACTTACAGTCAGAAACTTTTGACTGCTAGTGTATATATTTCTATATATTATAAATGAAAATGCAGTGTATTTGTTGTCAAAAGAATGAAAACAATGAGACTCTTACGATTCTGGGGTACGGCACCCGTCCGAAAGAGTAGATCTCCCACAGAAGGACACCATAGCTCCACACGTCGGATTTCGTAGAAAACCTCTGGAAAAACACAAGAGTAAAATATATCAATGCCATGAAACGACTACTGTGGAGATTCACAATGTAGAAGAGCAACTGGGAAAACCTAGAGCAGAACGCTTGGATGAACCCTGCAGGAAAGTCACTCTTCCAGACACGAGCTTCGAATTTAATCTGAAGCTTTTCTTGAAATACAGAAACCAGTACCTTCTCTCGCAGCGCCTCGGGCGACGTCCATTTGACGGGCAGCTTGGCCGTGTCCTGAGTGGACGAAGCCTCTTTGGTCAGTCCGAAGTCGCTGACTTTAGCGATGTTATCATCGGACACCAGCACATTACGAGCCGCCAGATCTCTGTGCACGAAGTTATTGGCCTCCAGATACTCCATGGCCTCGCAGACGTCCCTGAGACACAAACACGCTAAAGATCCAGACACACACACACACAGCGGACACACACACACACACACAGCTGACACACAGACACGTGTAGATTTACTCACAGAGAGAACTTGAGCAGACACTCGCCTCCCAACACGGTCCGGCCCCGAGAGCGCAGGTAATCCACCAGACTGCCCTGTTACACACACACACACACACACACACACACAGACACACAGACACACACACACACACAGACACAGACACACAGACACAGACACACAGACACACACACACACACACACACAGACACAGACACACACAGACACACACACACACAGACACACAGACACACACACACACACACACAGACACACACAGACACACACACAGACACACAGACAAACACAGACACACAGACAAACACACACACACACACAGACACACACACAGACACACACACACAGACACACAGACACAGACACAGACACACAGACACACAGACACACACACACAGACACAGACACAGACACAGACACACACACAGACACACACACACAGACACACACACACAGACACACACACAGACACACACACAGACACACACACAGACACAGACAGACACACACACACACACACACAGACAGACACACACACACACACAGACACACACACAGACACACACACAGACACACACACAGACACACAGACACACACACAGACACACACACAGACAGACACACACACACACACAGACACACACACACACACACACACACATTTTATTTGTTTACATTATTTTTTAACTATTTTTAAAGCATGTCACATTTCATGTTCGGGTCATTTTGTATGGTAAGCTATGTATGGAGCACCATTAGTGCCAAAAACACTTTTTGGTAAATTATCTATGAAGCTACATTAGTGTCAAAAATGTTTGCAAAATATATTCCATCTTTTCTTCATACCTCACACACTTTTGTACTAATTAATTATTGTTGTTTTGTTACAAATAAATTATAGGTTTCATCAATTTGGACCGGTTTTTAGCAATCATGAGTTACATATTTCATACATTACACTGTGGTTAACATAAGTTATTCTCAGATGATATAAACATTTCATACAATGATATATTTATTAATATATAATATTATTTATATATTAAAATGTAAGTCGCTTTGGATAAAAAGCGTCTGCTAAATGCATATATTTAAATTTAATCAAAATAATAATTTAATATATATAAACATAATATATATATAAAATATATATATATATAAACATTTTTAATTAATAAAACAAGGCTAAATGAAATAAAAACATGTTAATAACATGGTGGCATTGAAATCTTTTTTTCACATTCACTCATTATTGAGAAGTTTCTGTTCAGATACAATACGGTCTTAAAAAGATATGGAGATACAATGCACTTAAACTTACTATTACTTATTATAAAAAAGGCAGAAATGTACTAGGACTTTTATTTTGGAAAGTTGATGCTTTACTACTTCCAGCTGCAAAATTAAAGAGACAGAACACGCACTTTCCAACATCTATAACATAAAGCAATATAAAAACGATACCGAGAACTCGGGTCACGATTCATCAACAGTAGATTGGTATAAAAGAGCTCACGGTACAACTTCTGACAGCAACATTTAGAGAAACACCACCGACCTTAGACATGTATTCAGTCACGATGCACAAACTGCCTTGTTCCTCCAAGATCACCCCTAATAACTGCACCAGGTTAGTGTGTCTCAGCTGACTGCAACACACACACACACACACACACACACACACATGTGAAGCGCTGATAAAAACACTGGAGAAGACCTTACTTTTTGTGAAGTAAAGGTGAAAGTGTTTGTGATCATCTGTACTCACGTCATGACTGAAGCTTCAGCGAGGAAGGCCTGAGCCGTGGCGTCGTGTTTGATGCACTTCACTGCCACCTTCGTCCCTCGGTAATCTCCCAGCATCACGTCTGCACACACACACACACACACACACACACACACACACAGATTACACACGGATCCCTCGTCCTCAAACACAGCGTCGCTCAGCTCTTCACACACCTCCGAACTCTCCCTTGCCGATGGTCTGAATGATTTTGAGATCTTTACTGGTGAGAGCCCATCCACCTGTGAAGACACACAGAGATCAAACCCTTTCACTTCAGCTTTATTTCCCAAAGTTAAGAATTTAGTTTCTAGCACAGATTGCATGAGGGTTCTTCTCATCAAACGACTTATAAAACATTTCTGTTTACTGAAATGAAGCAGAAATAAAGCATAAATATCAGATTAACATTGTTGGAGCACTTAAATGAGTAACTGGAAATAAAATAAAAACTAAAACTGAACATTTAATTAAACCTAAAGAGAAGTATTTAAAATAAAAACTAATAAATTTGATGTAAGCACAACATTTAGTAAGTACAAATACTAAAGTAAAAAGTTGCTTCGATATATTAACAGATGAAAATGATAACTATAACAGATAATAATAAAAGACAATTACTAACTGAAATAAACTAAAATGGAACTAGAACTAAAAATATAGAACTTTATTTATAATGAATTAAACCCAAATAGTAACTTTGAGAAAGAAAAATGACAAAAGCACGATAACAAAATTACTAATATTTTAATTAAAATAAAATTAAAAACTAAAAAACATAAAGCTACTTCAAAATTATTAAAAACTATAATAGTATGTGAATAATACCAAAATAAATGATTAACTGGAAATAAATGAAATGGATCAAAATTGAAACTCAACTAATGCATTATTATTAAACTAAACCTGAATGCACAAAAACATAATGGTCAATATTTTTTAAATGAATAATCTCTTCATTGATGTGTGGTTTGTTTGGACAATGTTTGAAAATCTGGAACCTGAGGGAGCAAAACAATATAAATATTGAGAAAATCATCTTTAAAGTTGTTCAAATGAAGTTCTTAGTGATGCATATCACTGATCAAACATTACGTTTTTATATATTTACAGTAGAAAACTTACTAAATCTCTTCATGGAACATGATCTTTATTTATTATCCTAATAATTTCTGGCATACAATGCATTTTTGGCTATTGCTACAAATATACCCCAGAGACTCGATACTGCTTTAGAGTCACATATAGTAATATCTCATAAACAAAAACTAATAAAACGGACATAAAATCAGAACTATATTTAAATTGAAACCTGAAAGTATCAATAAAAAACTACTTCAGAATATAAGCAAATCTACAGTAGTATTATTATAATAATGAAACAGCTCAGGTCAGGATGAAGCTCAGAGAGACACTCACTCCTGGAGAACTCGTCCTGCGCCGCCACCGTCCCCTCCATCAGCTTGGGCTTAATGAGGCGTGTGCACAGACCGTCAGCATCTCTGGTGTAGTGCTGCACACACACACACACACACACACATTTACATTTATGCATTTAGCAGACATTTTTATACAGTGCATGCAGGCTATACATTATATGTGTGTTCCCTGGGATTTGAACCCATGACCTTTTGCGCTCCTGACAGAATGCTCTTCCACTGAGCCACAGGAACACATGCATGCATTAATATATGCACCATCACTTGTTTCACACAGAAACGGTCCTGAACTGTGCTCAGGGGTCGCAGTGGCTGTCAGAGCACTTCCTGTGAACATGTGAGAGAGGAAGAGTGACGGACAGCCGCCTGAGGGAGGAGCAGAGCATGCTGGGATAGAGGTCACATTCATCTCACGGCGCTCTGCTGGATGTTTCCGGTGAAAACAAAACATGTCTTTCTCAGCTGATGAAGAATTCGTTTTCATGCCACCAACAACAAACATCCAGGAGGAAAACGAATTACATAAACACTTCGAACAAGACCAATCACACGCTCTCAAATCACTACAACTCCATCTACAGGTGTTTTCTTGCATAATTTTAGGATATTTGTTAGATATTTTTAGACTAAATTTTTTTGTCATTTTTTATAATTTTGTACAAAAATTATTTTTTTTGAAAAGTTACAAAAAACCCCAAAAAAACCATTATAAATCGTTATTTTTTGATAATTTTAAATTTGTTAAATATTTGTAAAATTATATATATATATATATATATATATATATATATATATATATATAAAATTATATTGATTTAAAACAAAAAAAAAGTTATTAAATGTTTTTATTAAAAAAAAAATTATATATATATATAATTATATATATATAAATTTTTTTTTTTTTTTTAACTTTGCTCTCATTATTAATTTAGTTTCATAAAAACACACTAGCCACTAGAGGGCAGAAATCTAATTCGAGAGCACACACACACACACACACACACACACACAGGTCTGCTCTTGTCTACAGTGGTTTCACAAGATGTGTGTGTGACGTTGATTCATGATCAGCTTGTTATGACACGCCATCCAGAGAAACAAGACTTAGAGAATGTGAGGAATGCCTCGAGACACACACACCCTTCACTACACACACACACACACACCTCCACCAGCTGCATGAGGTTGTCGAAGTACTCCTCCTCGTCGATGGACAGTCTGCCGCTGTGGTAGATGATGCGGTAGTGCTCCACCTTGCCGTCGCAGCTCACACACAGCGTGTAGTCTCCGGGGTAGTTCGTGCTCTCGCGCACCAGGAACAGCCCGGTCTCCGGAGGATACAGCAGCCGCTCCACCTGCTCACGCGTGATCTTACCGTGAAACCACCTGACAAACAGAGCAATCAGTCCCACTCGTTTACTCACTGGGCCTTTCTGAGATCGTACAGTACGTACAGGACAGAGAGACTTCAGAGCAGACAGACATCACGCGAAAAGTTCAGTTTGCATTATCTGATGCTCTTTTGATTTCAGTAACGTCCAGATAAATCTGACATCATCGTTCCATTTCAATCAAATATGATAATTGCTACTATTGTTAACTAAAACTATATATATATATATATATATATATATATATATATATATATATATATATATATATATATATATATATATAAATAAAAATGCATTAAAGCTAGTTGCCAAGGCTGCATTTAAAAAAAAAATTTTTTTTTAAATGCAGCCTTGGCAACTAGCTGAAATTAAAGTTTAAGTTACAGCACTAAAGTTACTAAAACAAATAAAAATGTAGCTACATGCAAAAAAAAATAAAAAAAAATAAAATGTGCATTCGACAGTTAAAATGCTTCAGTATTGACCGCCACACATAACTGCTCTTTAATTAATCACATTAATGCACTTCCTGCATTGGTGCGGTTTGAAGTGATGACATCACAGCTCTGCCGGGACACGCTGACGCATCACTGTTTCACTTCAGCATTTCACTCAATTACTGAGAAACCCCGTGAGTAACGATCATCAAGAGTTAAAGTGTCTGAACCGGTCTGTTGTGTGGCGGAAAAGGATGTCACAGAATGATGATTGTTCAGTCTAACTGGGTTAGAAAATAACAATGTTTGGGAAGAATCTGCAAACGCAGAGGATTGTGGGTCATGAGCTCTGTGCTGAACACAAACCTTCATCCAAAAACACAGACAAACTGACACTGGGAATGTACTTGTGCTTCCTCGATACTTCAAGAACTGAGACACACAGAGCCTCCATAACAATTTTTTGGGGCCTGTAGGAAACTAATAAGATCATCATACAAACGTGTATGTGTGTTTGTGAGCAAGTGTGTGTATATATGGCATACTCCTAAATATACTCTCCAGTGTTGGTCTTTCTGTAAAGGCTATTAGATGGTTTGCCAACTATCTTTCAGGACGAACACAGTTTGTGCTTTATAAAGACTGTACTTGATCTATTTTGTAACTTTCCAAAGGTGTCCCTCAGGGCTCTGTTCTGGGACCCCTTTTATTGTCCTTGTATATAAATAATTAATGCAATAACATTCCATCTGAATACAGACGACCCTGCTATTTACTGCTGTGCTCCATCAGCTTCTACAGTCAGTCAGTGTTTTACTATAGAAATAGTGTACGTGTGCGTGTGTTTGTGTAAGTGAGAGTGTGTGTGTGTGTGTGTGTGTGTGTGTGTGTGTGAGAGAGAGAATGTGTGGTATTAGGTGGATTTGCATAAAGCAGACAGAGAGAATAAAGATCATGAACTCACGGCATCAGACTGAGTTTTCCTCCAGATTTGACGCCTTCTCTCTTCTGGACGTAGTTTGCGGGAATCATTCCCTCTCGGCCAACAGAGTTCTTCGCTTTGTACCAGTTTGGGTCCTGAATCAATAAATCAATTAATCGATCAATCACTGGAGAACATGAGCATGACAACATGCCTGATAGAGCTGAAATTATAACTGAAGATGTCTGTTCAATATATACATGTCAACATTTATGACAAAGCCACTACAATCACTGCAACAGACATGATGCAAAAAAACAGTGTAAACTATTACATATATTGTGATTTGGGTTTCATATTAATATGAATTAATATAATGGCTTACCTAAGGGTCTCTAGTTAAGCTACACTTGATACAAAATGCAGCAGTTAGAGTATTGAAATAAAAATAAAAAACTTAGAACCTATTAAACTGGTTTTAATGGAATTACATTGGTTACCAGTTCATCAAAGGATTGATTTTAAAATACTTTTATTTGTTTATAAAAAAATATATCACAATATGGTATTTTTAATATTTGTTTTATGCTTGTGAAGCACTTTTGGGTTGCATTCCATGTATGAAAAATATTATATAAATAAATTATACATATATATAATTTATTTATATAGTATAAAGTATTTTAAACTACTAAACTCACGGTAAAAATATTTTAAAATATTTTAATAATATCTATAAAACTTCAATTAATAATAAATAAAAATATATAGAATTATTTATACATTTTTCTTACATCCATATACACAAAAATAGCACTTTCAGTTTAATATTTTAGAGGAAATCAATGATTTTCAGAGAAGTCTAAAAGATGCCCATCAATGATATTTCTGAGAAACAGTATTTAGTAAATGCCAGACGTGTCACTGTGTCCTTCAGGACGTTTGGAGACTGATCTCACCTTGGTCACGCCGATGATGGTCAGCAGGTCTCCTTTGCAGAAGGGCAGGTCCTGTTCTGTGCTGCCCTGGAAGTTATACTTGGCCACACACTCGGTGCCCGGCGGCCATGACACCTGAGAGAGAACCCATAACTCACTCCAACATCTAGTTATTATTTATAAAATATCTTTTTATTAATAGTTATGTAAATTAATAAAGTGATTTGGCACAATTTGAAAATATTTCAAACAAACATCCATTACAGTCATGATCATTTTGATAATTGAAAATTATCACATGCAAAAAAAAATAAAATAAAAAATAAGTACAAATTAATAAAAAGCAATAAATAAACTTAACCTTGAAAAACCAATATAAATATTCAAATATTCAAACTAAATTAAGAAAAAATAAATAAAACAGTCCAAAATACCACATTCTAAAATGCATTCAAAATAAATAAATAAAAAAATAATTAAAATAAACAAATAGCTAATCAATCAACATGTGCAACTTGTTTATTTCATGCAACAACAACAACAACAACAAAAAGCAAACCTTTAAATAGGGTTTATTTACCTCATGCAAAATAGAAATACGTTTTTTAATATAAATTATAAATATAAAATATAAATTATTATTTACAAAAAAAAGTAAATAAATAAGCCACCCTGAAAAAAGGTTTTAAGTTATGCAAATATAATGTGCAGTTTTCCTGCAGAGTGGAGTGTGTGTGTGTGTGTGTACCTGTAGAGCAGACATGAGGACTGATGCTGGAGTCTCTGAGAGTCACAGGCTGATGAGGACCATCAGAGCTGAGGAGACACACACACACACACACACACACACAGTCACTCAGTGTGTGTGAGAGAGAGAGAGAGAGAGAGAGAGAGACAGGGCCACAGGGTCAAATCAAACATTTAGTGCAGTAAACATTATTGACAGTGAATAAGAGCATGAGGTCAGAGTGAGAAATGGCCGAATGTGAGCGTGATGATGACGCCCCTCAAACGGTCAGGAACAGGAAGTGAAACAACCCTCTGAGAACAGAACCGACACAGATTTTCCATTAAACTTCTGAGTAGGAGGAGTGTGTGTGTGTGTGTGTGTGTGTGTGTGTGTGTGAGAGAGAGAGTTTAGGAGGTTGTGGGTAAAGTGTCTAAATCTGGTCTCGCTCTGAAAACGGTTGACACACATTCATCTTCAGCGTTACATTATAACAGGAAGAAGATGAAAGAGCTTCATTCTGATTCTGACCCAATGACTGACCAATCAATCAATCAATCAATCCTAAAACTGGAATAAAATGAAGCCAATAAATAAATAAATAAATAAAAAATAAGAATAATAAAAGAAAATAAGTCTACTAAAATACAAAGCAAGCTGAAATAAAATACAAAAATACTCACTCACTCACTCTCTCTCTCACACACACACACACACACACTGTGTCTCTGTGATAAAGAGAGAGAGAGAGAGAGAGAGAGAGAGAGACAGAGAGACAGAGAGAGACAGAGAGACAGAGAGACAGAGAGAGAGAGAGAGAGAGAGAGAGAGAGAGAGAGAGAGGCACAGAGGATTTCCCTAAATAGACTCGATGAGAAAATGATCTACTGAGCTGCGAAATAAAGTTTGTTTGTGTGTTTTTATTTGAAGATTCTTTAAATCTATTATTTTATTCCAATTAACATTTAAGTAACTAAAAGAAAAGACAGAAATAGATCGTTCTTTATATTTTTATATCAGACATCAAATACAAATGCAATGTTCAGGAACTGTTAGGGTTAAACAAAAAACACAAAATAAATGAAAATTAAAACACAAAAACCTGCATTTCGATTATAAAATGCTATGAATAAAAGAATAATGAGGCATCATTTCACGAATAACGAATCATCATTTAGATTTATCATGCATCCCCAATTACATGTTTTAAACTTTTTTTTTTAATTATTGAGTAATGATTCAATTCGTGTTTTTATGTGATCTCTCAGCATTATAAAACGTGTTTTCAGCAGATATGAATAATAAAGCTGAACACTAAATAATTAAACAAGCTACAACATTTCTCATACACACACACACACACACACACACCTGAGCTCTGCATGCCTCAGACACTCGGGACAAAACACGATAAAGGTCAGAAACACAGACTGGATTAACAACATCTGAACTGCTTCAATGTGAAAGATGAAGAGGTCAGAGAAAAAACCGGTTTCTCCGTCCCGAGAGACTTCAAATAAAGACGGAGGACATTCTCTCTTCAATCTGAGACCTCGAGTTAAAGGAACAGTTCGTCTGAAGATTAACATCAGATGAAAGTCCATCCCAGATCAGGATGAGTTTGTTTCTTCGTCAGATTTGGAGAAATGCAGCATTGCATCAGTGTCTCAGCAGTGAATGGGTGCCGTCAGAATGAGAGCGGATAAAACATCCCAATAATCCACAGCAGTGACCTTCACGGACGGTTATCTCCATCGGATTCATTCAAATGAGCGGCTGGATCATCTCAGGACACACTTCAGTGACGTCATCGCTGGAAATAACACACTGACGCGCTCGCTGCAGGTGCTCGTGATTCTACTTCCTGTTCACACACCTGTGACGATCCCTAGAGGACGGTTCGAGCGCTTCTGCTTTCAGCTCATACAGGATTACAGAGATCAGAAACACAAGAACCACACAAACCCTGGAAAACCGGATATTGCATGTTTGCATCAAACTTTTATAGATAATAACGCGTTTATCCTTCAGTCATCTCATCAGATGGTCTTGTGGTGATGCAACTTTTTAGCCACTAACTAACCACGAGCAACACAACACGGTCTTCATCTTCAAAACCACATCTATTGCTTTAACATTTCTAAACTGAGCTTGCAAAATAATAGTGTTTGCAGGTCTTTCTTTGCATCGAATATAAATTAGTGTGACTGAAACATCCCAACACTTCCTGTGGCTGACCGAACATCCACAACATTATAATTTCTGAGCATCAGCAGAACAGAATGAAAAGCACCAGATCTGCCTGAACCGGCCTGCTGTGATCCAGCTGTCAATCACACGGAGCGCTGAAGGCCGCAGGGAATCGTGAACCGGAAAACTGATGAAGTTTAATCAATGCACTCCACATCAGAGTCTCTCTGAAAACACGGGAGCTCCACAAACAGATCAGAGGAGTTTTTTATTTATTTAGCAGTTAATATCTCTACTTTATTCACCTGTAGTGTCCTGCCTTAAATATTTATTTTCTCAGAGCCTGAGAAAAGCACACTTTGGTTGGAAATGGCTGTGGAAACCCTGCTTAATGAGCAAGTGTCTCCTCCAGCCGCCGGCCAATCAGAAGCATGCATTTCCCAAAGCTGGTCCCAGAATCCTCCTGCACGTCCAGGTCGGGGGTCTTGGCACACGAGCGTCCGGTGGCAAACGCAACAGACGGTCTCCTCGCGTGATGCTGTCTGGCTCTTTAAACTCCTGAGGCCATGTCTCCTCGTTTCACAACATGCTCGTTAGCACTGACAGCACATTCATTAAACACGGTACTACTGCATTATTCCTTAAAGTATCTTGATGTACAATGCAAGTATCATGCAATATAAACATCATGGTTTATTTATGATGAATTCTGGTAAATTGGAACACTTTTTTGCCATTGCAATGATTGGGTAAAATAAAAAGTCCCAATTATCCTGAATTAACATGCAATATTATAGGCAACACATCATAATAAAACCATGCTTTTGGACAGACGCCAGTAATATCATGATAAAATAATTTTGCATGGGAATGCCATGATGCATGACTATGACAACCACTCAGAAATATCGAAGTACCACAGTGTACTATAGTAAACGATGAATGCGGTCAACTCGAATAAAACAAGCAGATGCAACAGTAAAATCAGCTCAACGAGAAGAGAAATCAGAGCTTCATCTATATGTGTTTAAGTGCATGCATGACAAATGAATTCTATGCATCTGTGTGATCAGAGCTGTTTAGAGAACCACGCCTGCTGATCTCTACATGCACCTAAACTGTGATTTATTTCACGCGCTGCGGTCTTCACACGCAATGAGCAGAAATGCAGTGTGTGAAATCACAAGTGCACGAGCACACAGCGACCAGAGGGAGGAACATACCAGCATACGATCAGTAATCAGTGTAAAATCGGATCGGACGAGAGATATACATTGGCCGTCTCGATGACCGGAGACTCACCCAGCGAATATCGCGCGCGAGCGTCTGGTTCTCTTCTGCTGGTTCAGACCCCGGTTTGTTCCGAGCATCCAGCTGTTGTTGTGGGTTCGAGATCAGACCGTCCGAAGCGGGCCTGTGGATGAAGAGGAAATTAAATGAGATGAAAACGTCGCTGCGCTTCGACGCGGCGCTCGAGCTTGCGCTTCCACTCCGGTTCACTGCAGTCGACGTCGTGACGTCACGAAAGACTCGCGCTGCTCTCGACTGCATTCTCTTTCGAAAAAAAAAAACTGCATTCTCTTTCGTGCAATCGATTTATAAACTATGAATTCTGCCCAGTAAAGTAAACTCATATATGCAACTTGTAGGACTTTTATGGAAGAAACTTTGGAAAATAGTCCCATAAATAAATAACAATAAAAATACACGTACATTTTATGGTTTGTTTGTATACAGAAACCATATTTAATTTATTCTGGAGTTGTCCTTCAGTCAGTTTTTTGATGCTAAAAATTAGATTTAACTTTGCTTTGGCTAAATAAAATACACAAATAAAAACATTGCAACGGTTTGTGACATCCAAAGAAAACTAATATTAATAAGTATAACAATATAATGTTTATTTACATGAAAAATAAATAATTTATTTCAGAAAGCATTGATTCAATTACTTAAAATTAATGCACACTAATAGAGTGATATTCGTTCTACATTCATAGCTAATGAATTAGTAAATTAATTTAATTTATTTGTATTGTATTTTATACTCATTGCAATATGTTAATATAAATTTTTTAAAATATTATTTATATTATATTATTTATATTTTTATGTTTTAATACTGTGGTTATACACATATAATCTGATAATTTAATAATAATAATAAAGCTATTCATAAACAGGTGCATTTTGAATCATTCTCATTCTAAATATATTTGTATTATATATTTAATATTCGTTGGTTTCTGCAATTAAATTAATAAGCCAATCAG